>NW_027395284.1:2893641-2944904 GCF_027580225.2 Misgurnus anguillicaudatus | reverse complement strand
AGCATATAATGAGATGAGTGCCATGTCTATATACATTTGACACGTTTATTATCTTCTTACCTCCCTGGGTACCTGATGACCTTTATTCTTCTCTATCTCTCTCTCTCGCGCGCGCTCTCTCTCTCTTGCTCTCTCTCTCTCTCTCTCTTGCTCTCTCTCTCTCTCTTGCTCTCTCTCTGCTATGTCTAATGACCTGCGCATTCTCGAGGACGTTTTGAAGTTCTGTTTGACTTGACGCGAAGCTGCTAGACGTCGGAAGATAATGCGCATGGTATTAAAAACGCGTCGTGCAATTTCGTACTTAAGAGCATGAATCCTCCTACCTTTCATAGAAATGAAACACTCGCTTCGCGTCAGTGGAAAGTGGTCGCTTAAATATGACGAGGGGTTTCTTTCATAAGATTTGAACTGAGGCGGGTCTGCATTAGCGCGCGCCTGTCTCGTCCGTCTCCATGGTTCTTTTTGCGCGTTCCCAGGGCCCCGCCCATTTACATCCGTTGCGCGTCTTTATCCCCTTGCTTTTAAAAATATTTTTTTACTCAGTAACGGATATGATTTAAAATGTAGCGAAGTACAATACTTTAAATAAAACATACTTAAGTAAAAGTAACAGTACAGATTTTAAAAACTACTCAAAAAAGTAAAAATACACAAAAAAACTACTCAATTACAGTAACGTGAGTAAATGTAATTCGTTACTTTCCACCTCTGGTAACGCATTACTTTATAAATGTACACATTAATATTTAAGTTATGTTACTTTTTTAAAAAAGTAATGTGAGTTACTTTTCAGTTGAATTAATTTGATAAAAAAAATAATGTTCTGAATTAAACTGAACTGTACGTGCATCTGAGTCAGAAATGGAGATGGCAGGCCAGAGCTTGACATTTTTGCACAAAAGTAGCGCAAAAGTAACTTAAAAGTAACATATTACTTTCCATGAAAAGTAACGCAATTAGTTTTGGGGGAGTAACTTAATATTGTAATGCATTACTTTTAAAAGTAACTTTCTCCAACACTGACGATAACTATATAAGTGTCTACACTACTGGACGATAATGATAACTTTATGCTAATTCGCTTGCGAGGCACAGTACTCACACAAATCATTCACCTTCAATGGCATTACCTAATATTGCATATTTTCTTTAATAAAAACGCTTGTAATTGTTTACATGTCATTAAATGTATAAATATGCTGGTCTTGTTGCATTTACACAGCGGGTATAACCAGCAAGATGTCCTCAACACGCCACTTTTGCGTAACTCTAAACAGTGAATCTAGTAGTTTGTGTAATCTAATATCTTACTATTTGGCGTAGTCAGTGTGGTAGAAAAAAAGCATTACCTAGTGAATTTCACAGGAACTGCATCAGCGCTGGATACCTGAGGTAATTTTATGTTATGGACCTCAGCAATGCACTTGAATTTCAAATAGATTTGATTGGCTGTCAAGGGTTTATCATTCATCAGGTGGGGAAAAATCGTTTAGAATGTGATCCCAACAATATCGTTCATTGTGTCGTTATCATTATAGTTGTGGTGTGAACTCTGCTATTCTCTTTATTATAAAAGATATAATCTTTTTTTAATTGTTATAGTTATTGTTTATCTTTATAATGTGAACGGCCCTAAAGTCCCTCTGTAGTCGATAATTTTATCACTTAAAACTCATCTTTAAGCATCATAATAGCATATGTAAAAGTTTTTCCTGTGACAGCAATTTCTTTATCCTTTGAAAAAGCTTGAAAGTAACTCAGTAACTTAGTATAGGCGGATCTATGAATACGCAAATTAGTCCACACCTCTACTCAATTGCACAGCTCGCACTATAGATATGAATATGCAAATTAGTCCTCACCTCCACTGTGTCGCACCACCTCAGACCAGAGATATGCTGGTTTCGCACAATGCATTAAACACATTAAAATACATTAGAAAATTAAGATTTATTTATTTTAAGACATACAATCATTGTAGTTTCATTCTTACCTTGAAATGTAACGGTTGCTTATCTAAAATTGAACCCGAAATATTAAACCTTGATGACGCGATCGACCAACGCGACTTCCGGAGAACACACCCGTAATCCTGTTCGGGACGTGTTCGGCGGAAATGACACGAATGGCCGCCCTAGGCCCAATTCATTGCCAGTTATGGGTAATTAACTTGGCTGAGACTTGGGCCAGTTATGTGTTGTCTATGTGAGAACTGTAATATTTATTGTCAATTAAACCTTTGATAGAGACCTGGCATGCTGCAGGGGTATCATTCAGAAATCCTGTTGTGATAAGTGACCAAGGAATTTACTTCACCAGAAAGTAGGACATGACAATATACTGTATGAGGCTCACTTAATCTGTTTACAGGCATGTTTAGGGTCTGGATCACAGGGGTTTAATATGCATATTAAAGCAAAGACTTCCATCCCCATCTGCTTTCTATCACTCCCATTACATATAAGGGAGAGATGTTATCAGTGCTTTAAGTGGGCCGGAACGCCCCGGTACTCAGTACCGCCACTTCTAAAAATAGCTCTTGAGCGTACCACCACTTCTCCGTGCGCCCAGAA
Source organism: Misgurnus anguillicaudatus (assembly GCF_027580225.2). NCBI lineage: Eukaryota > Metazoa > Chordata > Actinopteri > Cypriniformes > Cobitidae > Misgurnus > Misgurnus anguillicaudatus. The sequence goes on along the minus strand of NW_027395284.1, from coordinate 2,942,331 downwards.
CGTGCTTTTAGCATACCGGAACGCTCATTTGCACATCTGTTTAAAAATCAGAGGTTTAATTTAATCCTTTGGCTGCGCTGCTGCTTTTCAGAGCGCCCTTAATGTACGCTTCCTAATTCGTCCCACCGAGAGCAGAGACTACATTACCCATACACCCTTGCGTTTACAAGTTAAAAGCGCATGCGTCCGTCAGTCAGTGTCAACGTGCTCTGGAGAGGTGTGTGTTTGTGTGTGAAACGCGCAACCATAGCTGCTCGGTTAAAATGAAAATACAATGAACACGTAATATGCCCTCCTTGTTTTAGACTCTGAGTAGTAAAAGAACACCTTCAGAATCAGAGGACTCGCTGACATCCCACCAAGCCAGAATGATAGCTGCAGGTCAGACGCAAGCCTTGTAGGTAGGCTACGTGATAATCTCCGCTGTCGCGGCTGTCAGTTTGGTTCCCCTCGACGCAACTTTGGATTTCCTCAGGCGATGTGCAGAAAACATTCTTGAAATTATAATATACATTTAGTTTAATTGCTAAACTACAAGTAAACGAAATTTCAATGAATTTGAACGACGTGCACAGTAGTTTTACCACCCGCAAAATGTAAAACAATGGGACAAAATAAATGACTTTCGAGTTTCAAATGGCCAGTATTTTGTTATTCTTGAACCCATAGACATGGGCTTGGTGTCATTTTAAAGTTTTTTTTCAAGCTCTTTCTATCTGAACAACTAGTTTTAGCATTTAACCATGCTGAACATTTTACTTACATATCTACCTTTTGCACATTTTATTTATGTTCAAAAGCTCTTTCTACAGTAGCTCTTTATAATGGTATTTTTTCAAAATCCTTTTGCACATTTTATTTATGTTCAGTAGCTATTTCTAGCTCAAGCAAATACACAAATTTAAAAAAGGATTTATTATTTTTTACATGGTCGTCTGTTGACTGCTGAATAAAAAAACCCCTTCAATATAGGAGTCGAGTCAGCAAAAAAACAAATAAAATTAAAACTGCAAGCAGTGATGGAAGGGCCCTCGCACTCATGTGCACCGCCACTCTATGGCCTTAGTAAAGCAATAAACCAGGGGGATTGAAATTTCCGTGGATAAATATAGGTGGATATTCAAAGGAACTTTGAAGTGCCACTACTCCTTTATGCAGCAGGTGGCGCTATGATTGTAATTGATTGTTGTAACATTGATGTGTTGAGGCCAGGACCCTTGTCAAACGTATGATGTCTGTGATAGGTCGGACATTGCATGTCTGAGTTACAACAGCTTTCTCATGGCAAAAATCAAACTTTGACAGGCCACAACGGACACGCCCCTTTAACGAAATGTCAAGATCTTCACAATTTATCATTGTGAAGTCCCTAAGTTCAGACTGACCAAATATGATGATGATCTGAATACATTTCAATGAGCAGTAAATCACAGTGTAAAACATGTCATTTCCTGCTTCCAGCAGGTGGCGCTATAACTTTACTGAATATTGCCATGTTGATGTGTTCAGGACAGGACACCTATCAAACTTGTGAAGCGTGGGTCAGATTGGACATTTTAAACCTGAGTTAGAACAACTTCCTGTTTCATTGAGAAACACAGAAATTTGGCAAGCCGCCACATACACACCCTCCATTGAAATGTCAAGATCTCCGCAATTTAGCATTGCAAAGCCCTTTAGATGACACTCACCAAATATGATGATTATCTGATTAAATTTATAGGAGGAGTTTGTTAAAATACGAAGGCCAGAAATGGCAAAATTTGCACTCAAATTACAGAGAAAATTCAAAATGGCTGACTTCCTGTGGGGTTTAGAGCTTTGCTCCAAGATACTTTTTTGTAGGTCTTGGGGTGATACATGATCCTACCGCATTTCGTATCTGTGCGATTAATGTAGCGGGGGGCCTGCTCTATTGAATTTTTGTAGGTGGCGCTATAGAGCCATTTTAACACCCCAAGTTCTGAGGCCTATATCACATGAAAATATTCGCCACTTTTGACACGTGTGCAACGTTTCATGACTTTTTGAGCTCGTTTAGGCTGTCAAAAATGGGATTCATTTAGCGATACTTTGCGAGGCCGCAACGGACACGCCCTTTAACGAAAAGTCAAGGTCGTTGCTATTTATCATCATACAAGGTCTTGAGATTAGACTGATGAAATATGATGTTGATATGGTTAAATCTCTAAGAGCGGTAAGTCACAGCATAAAAGGTGGTATTTCCTGCTGCCTCTAGGTGGCGCTATGACTGATACTGAATAATGCCATGTTGATGTGTTCAGGCCGGGACCCTTATGAAACGTGTGAAGTTGGGGGCAGATCGGACTATGTATGTCTGAATTACAACAGCTTCCTGTTTCATGGCGAAATATCACACTTTGCCAGGCCGCCACGGACACGCCCTTCAACGAAAAGTCAAGATCTTCGCAATTTATCACGGCAAAGGGCTTAACATCAGTCTGACCAAATATGATGATGATTTGATTAAATCTCTAAGAGCAGTAAATCACAGCGTAAAACATGGCATTTCCTCCTACCTCTAGGTGGCGCTATGAGTGAAGTTGTATATTGGCATTGAAATGTGTTCAGGCCAAGACTCTTATCAAACATGTGAAGCATGGGGCAGATTGGACATTGTATGACTGAGTTAGAGCCACTTCCTGTTTCATGGCGAAAAAGACGAAATTTGGCAGGCCGCCATGGACACACCCTCCAACGAAAAGTCAAGATCTCCGCAATTTAACATCGCAAAGGCCTTTAGATGAGATTGACCAAATATGACGATGATCGGATTAAATCTGTAGGAGGAGTTCGTTAAAGTATGAAGCCTGGAAATGACCAAATTTGCACAAAAATCAAGGCAAAAATTCAAAATGGCGGACTTCCTGTTGGGTTTAGAGCTTCGCTCCAAGAGACTTTTTTGTAGGTCTTGGGGTGATAGATGATCCTACCAAATTTCGTATCTGTACGTTTTTCGTAGCGGGGGGGCTGTTCTCTTGAAATTTTGCAGGTGGCGCTATCGAGCCATTTCTACACGCCCACTTCTGGCGCCTATACCACATGTAAATTTTCGCCACTTCTGACATGTGTGCAAAATTTAATGAGTTTTCGAGCATGTTTCGCCCCTCAAAAATGCAATTCACTTTGGAGAAGAAGAAGAATAAATAATAATTAAAGCTGCAAGCAGCGATGGAAGGGCCCTCGCACGCATGTGCACCGCTACCCTGTGACATAAGTAAAGCAGTGAACCAGAGGGATATGAATTAAAGTGGGTAAATATAGCTGGATATTCAAAGAAAAATGTATGTGCCACACTGCCTGTGTGCAGCATGTGGCTCTATGACTGTACCTGATTATTGTTATATTGACGTGTTCAGGCCGGGACCCTTAACAAATGTGTGAAGTCTGGGGCAGATCGAACAATGTATGTCTGAATTACAACAGCTTCCTGTTTCATGGTGAAACATCACACTTTGCCAGGCCGCCACGGACACGCCCTTAAACGAAAAGTCAAGATCTTCACAATTTATCACCGCAAAAAGCTTAAGATCAGTCTGACCAGATATGATTTGATTAAATCCCTAAGAGCAGTAAATCATGGCGTAAAGCATGGCATTTCCTGCTACCTCTAGGTGGCGCTATGATTGAAGCTGAATATTGGCATTGAAATGTGTTCAGGCCAAGACCCTAAACAAACGTGTGAAGCGTGGGGCAGATTGGACATTGTATACCTGAGTTAGAGCCACTTCCTGTTTCATGGCGAAAACGCCGAAATTTGGCAGGCCGCCACGGACACACCCTCCAACGAAAAGTCAAGATCTCTGCAATTTAGCATCGCACAGGCCTTTAGATGAGACTGACCAAATATGATGATGATCGGATTAAATCTGTAGGAGGAGTTCGTTAAAGTATGACGCTTGGAAATGTCAAAAAATGACAGAGAAAATTCAAAATGGCTGACTTCCTGTGGGGTTTAGAGCTTAGTTCCAAGAGACTTTTTTGTAGGTCTTGGGGTGATAGATGATCCTACCAAATTTCGTATCTGTACGTTTTTCGTAGTGGGGGGGCTGTTCTCTTGAAATTTTGCAGGTGGCGCTATCGAGCCATTTCTACACGCCCACTTCTGACGCCTATACTACATATAAATTTTCGCCACTTCTGACGCGTGTGCAAATTTTCATGAGTTTTCGGGTATGTTTAGGCCCTCAAAAATGCGATCCATTTCGGAGAAGAAGAAGAAGAAGAAGAAGAAGAAGAAGAAGAAGAAGAAAAATAATAATAATAATTAAAGCTGCAAGCAGCGATGGAAGGGCCCTCGCACGCATGTGCACCGCTACCCTATGGCATTAGTAAAGCAGTGAACCAGGGGGATATGAATTAAAGTGGGTAAATATAGGTAGATATTCAAAAAAAATGTGCAGCAGGTGGCGCTATGACTGTACATGATTATTATTATATTGACGTGTTCAGGCCGGGACCCTTAACACACGTGTGAAGTCTCGAGCAGATCGAAAAATGTATGTCTGAATTACAACAGCTTTCTGTTTCATGGCGAAACATCACACTTTGCCAGGCCGCCACGGACACGCCCTTCAACGAAAAGTCAAGATCTTCTGAATATATCATATTAAAGTCCTTAAGATCAGTATTACCAAAAATGATGATGATTTGATTAAATATCTAAGAGCAGTAAATCACAGCGTAAAACATGTAATTTCTGCAACCTCTAGGTGGCGCTATGATTAAAGCTGAATATTGGCATTGAAATGTGTTCAGGCCAAGACCCTTATCAAACTTGTGAAGCATGGGGCAGATTGGACATTGTATGCCTGAGTAAGAGCCACTTCCTGTTTCATGGCAAAAATGCAGAAATTTGTCAGGCTGCCACGGACACACCCTCTAACGAAAAGTCAAGATCTCCGCAATTTAGCATCGCAAAGGCATTTAGATGAGATTGACCAAATATGATAATGATCGGATTAAATCGCTAGGAGGAGTTCGTTAAAGTATGACGCTTGGAAATGTCAAAAAATGACAGAGAAAATTCAAAATGGCCGACTTCCTGTGGGGTTTAGAGCTTAGCTTCAAGAGACTTTTTTGTAAGTCTTGGGGTGATAGATGATCCTATTAAATTTCATATCTGTATGTTTTTCGTAGTGGGGGGGCGGTTCTTTTGAAATTTTGCAGGTGGCGCTATCAAGCCATTTCTACACGCCCACTTCTGGCGCCTATGCCACATGTAAATTTTCGCCACTTCTGACGTGTGTGCAACGTTTTATGACTTTTTGGGCTTGTTTAGCCTGTCAAAAATGCGATTCATTTAGCGATATTTGGCGAGGCCGCCATGGACACGCCCTTTAATGAAAAGTCAAGGTCGTTGTTTTTTATCATCACACAAGGTCTTGAGATTACACTGGTGAAATATGATGTTGATATGGTTAAATATCTAAGAGCAGTAAATCACAGCGTAAAACATGGTATTTCCTGCTGCCTCTAGGTGGCGCTATGAGTGTTACTGAATTATGCCATGTTGATGTGTTCAGGCCTGGACCCTTATCAAACGTGTGAAGTCAGGGGCAGATCGGACATTGTATGCCTGAGTTATAACAACTTCCTGTTTCATGGCGAAACATCACACTTTGCCAGGTCGCCACGGACACGCCCTTCAACGAAAAGTCAAGATCTTCGCAATTTATCAAGGAAAAGGGCTTAACATCAGTCAGACCAAATATGATGATGATTTGATTAAATCTCTAAGAGCAGTAAATCAGAGCATAAAACATGGTATTTCCTCCTACCTCTAGGTGGCGCTATGAGTGAAGTTGAATATTGGCATTGAAATGTGTTCAGGCCAAGACCCTTATCAAACGTATGAAGTGTGGGCCAGATTGGACATTGTATGCCTGAGTTAGAGCCACTTCCTGTTTCATGGCGAAAATGCCGAAATTCGTCAGGCCGCCACGGACACACCCTCTGACGAAAAGTCAAGATCTCCGCAATTTAACATCGCAAAGTCCTTTAGATGAGATTGACCAAATATGACGATGATCGGATCAAATCTGTAGGAGGAGTTCGTTAAAGTATGAAGGCTGGAAATGACCAAATTTGCACAAAAATCAAGGCAAAAATTAAAAATGGCCGACTTCCTGTTGGGTTTAGAGCTTCGCTCCAAGAGACTTTTTTGTAGGTCTTGGGGTGATAGATGATCCTACCAAATTTCGTATCTGTACGTTTTTCGTAGTGGGGGGGCTGTTCTCTTGAAATTTTGCAGGTGGCGCTATCGAGCCATTTCTACACGCCCACTTCTGGCGCCTATGCCACATGTAAATTTTCGCCACTCCTGACATGTGTGCAAAATTTCATGAGTTTTCGAGCATGTTTCGCCCCTCAAAAATGCGATTCACTTTGGAGAAGAAGAAGAATAAATAATAATAATAATAATAAACGGAGCAAAAACAATAGGGTCCTCACACTTGTGTGCTCGGGCCCTAATTAAAGCTGCAAGCAGCGATGGAAGGGCCCTCGCACGGATGTGCACCGCCACCCTATGGCATTAGTTAAGCAGGGAACCAGGGGGATATGAATTAAAGTGGGTAAATATAGGTTGATATTCAAAGGGAAACTGATGTGCCACACCGCCTGTGTGCAGCAGGTGGCGCTATGACTGAAGCTGAATATTGGCATTGAAATGTGTTCAGGCCAAGAACCTTATCAAACATGTGAAGTCTGGGGCAGATCGAACAATGTATGTCTGAATTACAACAGCTTCCTGTTTCATGGCGAAACATCACACTTTGCCAGGCCGCCACGGACACGCCCTTCAACGAAAAGTCAAGATATTCACAATTCATCACCGCAGAGGGCTTTACATCAATCTAACCAAATATGATGATGATTTGATTAAATCTCTAAGAGCAGTAAATCAAAGCGTAAAACATGGTATTTCCTGCTACCTCTAGGTGGCGCTATGACTGAAGCTGAATATTGGCATTGAAATTTGTTCAGGCCAAGACCCTAATCAAACATGTGAAGCGTGGGGCAGATTGGACATTGTATACCTGAGTTAGAGCCACTTCCTGTTTCATGGCGAAAACGCCGAAATTTGGCAGCCCGCCACGGACACACCCTCCAACGAAAAGTCAAGATCTCTGCAATTTAGCATCGCAAAGGCCTTTAGATAAGACCGACCAAATATGACGATGATCGGATTAAATCTGTAGGAGGAGTTTGTTGCAGTATGAAGCCTGGAAATGACCAAATTTGCACAAAAATCAAGGCAAAAATTCAAAATGGCCGACTTCTTGTGGGGTTTAGAGCTTCGCTCCAAGAGACTTTTTTGTAGGTCTTGGGGTGATAGATGATCCTACCAAATTTCGTATCTGTACATTTTTCGTAGCGGGGGGGCTGTTCGCTTGAAATTTTGCAGGTGGCGCTATCGAGCCATTTCTACACGCCCACTTCTGGCGCCTATGCCACATGTAAATTTTCGCCACTTCTGACATGTGTGCACCGTTTTATGACTTTTTGGGCTTGTTTAGCCTGTCAAAAATGCGATTCATTTACCGATACTTTGCGAGGCCGCCACGGACACGCCCTTTAATGAAAAGTCAAGGTCGTTGCTTTTTATCATCACACAAGGTCTTGAGATTACACTGGTGAAATATGATGTTGATATGGTTAAATATCTAAGAGCAGTAAATCACAGCGTAAAACATGGTATTTCCTGCTGCCTCTAGGTGGCGCTATGAGTGTTACTGAATTATGCCATGTTGATGTGTTCAGGCCTGGACCCTTATCAAACGTGTGAAGTCAGGGGCAGATCGGACATTGTATGCCTGAGTTGTAACAACTTCCTGTTTCATGGCGAAACATCACACTTTGCCAGGCCGCCACGGACACGCCCTTCAACGAAAAGTCAAGATCTTCGCAATTTATCAAGGAAAAGGGCTTATCATCAGTCAGACCACATATAATGATGATTTGATTAAATCTCTAAGAGCAGTGAATCAGAGCATAAAACATGGTATTTCCTCCTACCTCTAGGTGGCGCTATGAGTGAAGTTGAATATTGGCATTGAAATGTGTTCAGGCCAATACCCTTATCAAACGTATGAAGCGTGGGGCAGATTGGACATTGTATGCCTGAGTTAGAGCCACTTCCTGTTTCATGGCGAAAATGCCGAAATTTGTCAGGCCGCCACGGACACACCCTCTGACGAAAAGTCAAGATCTCCGCAATTTAACATCGCAAAGGCCTTAAGATGAGATTGACCAAATATGACGATGATCGGATTAAATCTGTAGGAGGAGTTCGTTAAAGTATGAAGGCTGGAAATGACCAAATTTGCACAAAAATCAAGGCAAAAATTCAAAATGGCGGACTTCCTGTTGGGTTAAGAGCTTCGCTCCAAGAGACTTTTTTGTAGGTTTTGGGGTGATAGATGATCCTACCAAATTTCGTATCTGCACGTTTTTCGTAGTGGGGGGGCTGTTCTCTTGAAATTTTGCAGGTGGCGCTATCGAGCCATTTCTACACGCCCACTTCTGGCGCCTATGCCACATGTAAATTTTCGCCACTCCTGACATGTGTGCAAAATTTCATGAGTTTTCGAGCATGTTTCGCCCCTCAAAAATGCGATTCACTTTGGAGAAGAAGAAGAATAAATAATAATTAAAGCTGCAAGCAGCGATGGAAGGGCCCTCGCACGCATGTGCACCGCTACCCTATGGCATTAGTAAAGCAGTGAACCAGGGGGATATGAATTAAAGTGGGTAAATATAGGTAGATATTCAAAGGAAATGTGCAGCAGGTGGCGCTATGACTGTACATGATTATTATTATATTGACGTGTTCAGGCCGGGACCCTTAACACACGTGTGAAGTCTCGAGCAGATCGAACAATGTATGTGTGAATTACAACAGCTTTCTGTTTCATGGCGAAACATCACACTTTGCCAGGCCGCCACGGACACGCCCTTCAACGAAAAGTCAAGATCTTCTGAATATATCATATTAAAGTCCTTAAGATCAGTATTACCAAAAATGATGATGATTTGATTAAATATCTAAGAGCAGTAAATCACAGCGTAAAACATGTAATTTCCTGCAACCTCTAGGTGGCGCTATGATTAAAGCTGAATATTGGCATTGAAATGTGTTCAGGCCAAGACCCTTATCAAGCTTGTGAAGCATGGGGCAGATTGGACATTGTATGCCTGAGTTAGAGCCACTTCCTCTTTCATGGCGAAAATGCCGAAATTTGTCAGGCTGCCACGGACACACCCTCTAACGAAAAGTCAAGATCTCCGCAATTTAACATCGCAAAGGCCTTTAGATGAGATTGACCAAATATGACGATGATCAGATTAAATCTGTAGGAGGAGTTCGTTAAAGTATGAAGCCTGGAAATGACCAAATTTGCCCAGAAATCACAGCAAAAATTCAAAATGGCCGACTTCCTGTGGGGTTTAGAGCTTAGCTTCAAGAGACTTTTTTGTAAGTCTTGGGGTGATAGATGATCCTACCAAATTTCATATCTGTATGTTTTTCGTAGTGGGGGGGCTGTTCTTTTGAAATTTTGCAGGTGGCGCTATCGAGCCATTTCTACACGCCCACTTCTGGCGCCTATGCCACATGTAAATTTTCGCCACTTCTGACGTGTGTGCAACGTTTTATGACTTTTTGGGCTTGTTTAGCCTGTCAAAAATGCGATTCATTTAGCGATACTTGGCGAGGCCGCCATGGACACGCCCTTTAATGAAAAGTCAAGGTCGTTGTTTTTTATCATCACACAAGGTCTTGAGATTACACTGGTGAAATATGATGTTGATATGGTTAAATATCTAAGAGCAGTAAATCACAGCGTAAAACATGGTATTTCCTGCTGCTTCTAGGTGGCGCTATGAGTGTTACTGAATTATGCCATGTTGATGTGTTCAGGCCTGGACCCTTATCAAACGTGTGAAGTCAGGGGCAGATCGGACATTGTATGCCTGAGTTATAACAACTTCCTGTTTCATGGCGAAACATCACAGTTTGCCAGGCCGCCACGGACACGCCCTTCAACGAAAAGTCAAGATCTTCGCAATTTATCAAGGAAAAGGGCTTACCATCAGTCAGACCAAATATGATGATGATTTGATTAAATCTCTAAGAGCAGTAAATCAGAGCATAAAACATGGTATTTCCTCCTACCTCTAGGTGGCGCTATGAGTGAAGTTGAATATTGGCATTGAAATGTGTTCAGGCCAAGACCCTTATCAAACGTATGAAGCGTGGGCCAGATTGGACATTGTATGCCTGAGTTAGAGCCACTTCCTGTTTCATGGCGAAAATGCCGAAATTTGTCAGGCCGCCACGGACACACCCTCTGACGAAAAGTCAAGATCTCCGCAATTTAACATCGCAAAGGCCTTTAGATGAGATTGACCAAATATGACGATGATCGGATTAAATCTGTAGGAGGAGTTCGTTAAAGTATGAAGGCTGGAAATGACCAAATTTGCACAAAAATCAAGGCAAAAATTCAAAATGGCCGACTTCCTGTTGGGTTTAGAGCTTCGCTCCAAGAGACTTTTTTGTAGGTCTTGTGGTGATAGATGATCCTACCAAATTTCGTATCTGTACGTTTTTCGTAGTGGGGGGGCTGTTCTCTTGAAATTTTGCAGGTGGCGCTATCGAGCCATTTTTACACGCCCACTTCTGGCGCCTATGCCACATGTAAATTTTCGCCACTCCTGACATGTGTGCAAAATTTCATGAGTTTTCGAGCATGTTTCGCCCCTCAAAAATGCGATTCACTTTGGAGAAGAAGAAGAATAAATAATAATAATAATAATAAACGGAGCAAAAACAATAGGGTCCTCACACTTGTGTGCTCGGGCCCTAATTAAAGCTGCAAGCAGCGATGGAAGGGCCCTCGCACGAATGTGCACCGCTACCCAATGGCATTAGTAAAGCAGTGAACCAGGGGGATATGAATTAAAGTGGGTAAATATAGGTGGATATTCAAAGGAAAATTTATGTGCCACACCGGCTGCGGGCAGCAGGTGGCGCTATGACTATACCTGATTATTGTTATAGTGACGTGTTCAGGCCGGGACCCTTATCAAACGTGTGAAGTTGGGGCCAGATCGGACAATGTACGCCTGAATTACAACAGCTTCCTGTTTCATGGTAAAACATCACACTTTGCCAGGCTGCCACGGACACGCCCTTCAACGAAAAGTCAACATCAGTCTCACCTGATATGATAATGATTTGATTAAATCTCTGAGAACAGTAAATCACAGTGTAAAACAAGGCATTTCCTGCTACCTTTAGGTGGCGCTAGGACTGAAGCTGAATATTGGCATTGAAATGTGTTCAGGCCAAGACCCTTATCAAACATGTGAAGCGTGGGGCAGATTGGACATTGTATGCCTTAGTTATAAAAACGTCCTGTTTCATGGCGAAAACGCTGATATTTGGCAGGTCGCCACGGACACACCCTTCAACGAAAAGTCAAAAGCTCCGCAATTTAACATCGCAAAGGCCTTTAGATGAGATTGACCAAATATGATGACGATCTATTAAAATCTCTAGGAGGAGTTCGTTAAAGTACGAAGCCTGGAAATGACAAAATTTGCACATAAATTACAGCAAAAATTCAAAATGGACGACTTCCTGTGGGGTTTAGAGCTTTGCTCCAAGAGACTTTTTGGTAGGTCTTGGGGTGATAGATGACCCTACCAAATTTCGTATCTGTAGGTTTTTCGTAGTGGGGGGGCTGTTCTCTTGAAATTTTGCAGGTGGCGCTATTGAGCCATTTCTACACGCCCACTTCTGGCGCCTATGCCACGTGTACATTTTTGCCACTTCTGACGTGTGTGCAACGTTTTATGACTTTTTGAGCTTGTTTAGCCTGTCAAAAATGCGATTCATTTAGCGATACTTTGCGAGGCTGCCACGGACACGCCCTTTAATGAAAAGTCAAGGCCGTTGCTCTTTATCATCACACAAGGTCTTGAGATTACACTGGTGAAATATGATGTTGATATGTTTAAATCTCTAAGAGCAGTAAGACACAGCATAAAACATGGTATTTCCTGCTGCCTCTAGGTGGCGCTATGAGTGTTACTGAATTATGCCATGTTGATGTGTTCAGGCCTGGACCCTTATCAAACGTGTGAAGTCAGGTGCAGATCGGACAACATATGCCTGAATTACATCAGCTTCCTGTTTCATGGCGAAACATCAAACTTTCCCAGGCCGCCAAGGACACGCCCTCCAACGAAAAGTCAAAAGCTCCGCAATTTAGCATCGCAAAGGCCTTTAGATGATACTGACCAAATATGATGATGATCAGAGTAAATCTCTAGGAGGAGTTCGTTAAAGTACGACGCTTGGAAATGTCCAAAAATGACAGAGAAAATTCAAAATGGCCGACTTCCTGTGGGGTTTAGAGGTTCGCTCCAAGAGACTTTTTTGTAGGTCTTGGAGTGATAGATGATCCTACCAAATTTCGTATCTGTACGTTTTTCGTAGTGGGGGGGCTGTTCTCTTGAAATTTTGCAGGTGGCGCTATCGAGCCATTTTTACACGCCCACTTCTGATGCCTATACTACATGTAAATTTTCGCCACTTCTGACGCGTGTGCAAATTTTCATGAGTTTTCGGGTATGTTTAGGCCCTCAAAAATGCGATCCATTTCGGAGAAGAAGAAGAAGAAGAAGAAGAAGAAGAAGAAGAAGAAGAAAAATAATAATAATAATAAACGGAGCAAAAACAATAGGGTCCTCACACCCTGGTGTGCTCGGGCCCTAATTAAAGCTGCAAGCAGCGATGGAAGGGCCCTCGCACGCATGTGCACCGCCACCCTATGGCATTAGTAAAGCAGTAAACCAGGGGGGTATGAATTAAAGTGGGTAAATACAGGTGGATATGCAAAGGGAAACTGATGTTCCACACCGCCTGTGTGCAGCAGGCGGCGCTATGACGGTACCTGATTATTGTTATATTGACGTGTTCAGGCCGGGACCCTTATCAAACGTGTGAAGTCTGGAGCATATCAAACAATGTATGCCTGAATTACAACAGCTTCCTGTTTCATGGTGAAACATCACACTTTGCCAGGCTGCCACAGACACGCCCTTCAACGAAAAGTTAAGATCTTCGCAATTTATCATCGCAAAGGGCTTAAGATCAGTCTGACCAAATCTGATGATGATTTTATTAAATCTCTAAGAGCAGTAAATCACAGCGTAAAACATGGCATTTCCTGCTACCTCTAGGTGGCGCTATGACTGAAGCTGAATATTGGCATTGAAATGTGTTCAGGCCAAGACTCGCATCAAACGTGTGAAGTGTGTGGCAGATTGAACATTGTATGCCTTAGTTATAACAACTTCCTGTTTCATGGCGAAAACGCTGAACTTTGTCAGGCCGCCACGGACACACCCTCCAACAAAAAGTCAAAAGCTCCGCAATTTAACATCGCAAAGGCCTTTAGATGAGATTGACCAAATATGATGACGATCTGATAAAATCTCTAGGAGGAGTTCGTTAAAGTACGAAGGCTGGAAATGACCAAATTTGCACAGAAATCACAGTGAAAAATCAAAATGGCCGACTTCCTGTGGGGTTTAGAGCTTCGCTCCAAGAGACTTTTTTGTAGGTCTTGGGGTGATACATGATTCTACCAAATTTCGTATCGGTACGTTTTTCGTAGTGGGGGGGCTGTTCTTTTGAAATTTTGCAGGTGGCGCTATTGAGCCATTTCTACACGCCTACTTCTGGCGCCTATGCCAAATGTAAATTTTCGCCACTTCTGACGTGTGTGCAAAATTTCATGAGTTTTCGAGTATGTTTAGGCTCTAAAAATTGCGATTCACTTTGGAGAAGAAACGGAATAATAATAATAATAATAATAATAATAAACCGAGCAAAAACAATAGGGCTTCGCACCCACGGTGCAGGCCATTCTGGCCTGCTCCTCGGTGCTCGGGCCCTAATTAAAACTGCAAGCAGTGATGGAAGGGCCCTCGCACTCATGTGCACCGCCACTCTATGGCCTTAGTAAAGCAATAAACCAGGGGGATTGAAATTTCCGTGGATAAATATAGGTGGATATTCAAAGGAACTTTGAAGTGCCACTACTCCTTTATGCAGCAGGTGGCGCTATGATTGTAATTGATTGTTGTAACATTGATGGGCCACCTGATTCACACCTGTTTCTTCACAAAATTGATGACCTCAGTGATTGAATGCCACACTGCTATTTTTTTGAACACACCCCTTTCAACTAATTCAACTAATTGCCCAATTGCACAGCCTTAAGAGCGTGCATATCATGAATTCTGGGTCTCATTTGTTTTCTGAGAATCTACTGAACCTACTGGTAACTTGTTTGCCATGTAGCAATAAAAAATATACTAAAAACCTTGATTATTCTGGTTAGTCACATTGTACTGCTATTATTTTGAACAAGACTGTATATGTATATGTGTTTATGTGTATTTACAGATGTGGCCTTTAAAAATGCGCGTTTTCTCCCGCGGCATTCGCCAAATCGTCTCGCGGAGTCCCGCAGAATTCTGCAAGTGTTTTCGGGGGGGCTACTTTCCCTTTTCCCTTAATGTGTTTCGCTTCACAGAAAATCCACCAGGTGGCGCATAAAAAACTCAATTTGTATATGCGTTGTCATTGCGTTTTTTTCCAGAAGTTAATAAGGGCATTGCCGAATATTTAACATTGCTATTAAAACAGCAAAGTGACGTCAACCCCTTCTTGCCAGCATAACAGCGCATACAACTAATAAGATGACTGTGTGTGCAATGCATTTATACTAAGTGCAACAGAGAATTTAGCCTAATACACTTAACTCTATTTACAATGAATATCTTAATTATTTGTGTTGTCGAATTTTGACACAGTTTCATTGTTTGTTCATAATATTTATAATTATGTCGATTTTTCTAAAAGTATCAATATTTTAAAGAGATTAATGTGGTATAAAAAATACATGTTTTAAAGTTACAAAATGTTGTAAAAATATATTAGTATTCTTATATATTAAGAACAATAATATGACACATGTATATTGCGCTAAAATGCTTTACATATGGAAAAAGGAATTCTTCTCAACCACCACCAATAAAGTTTAAAAATTATTCTTTAGAAAAACAGTGTTTAAACCCACGCAGAGCAAACAAGAAAACATAGGCCTATGCATACTGTACATTTGGCATATGATATCTTTATTTAGTTTTACATATATTTATAATACCTTTAATAATACCTTTTTTGCGCATTTAGGCAGTGTTGTGATTTTTTTAAATCTTTTCAGCCGTAATTCATATCTGTAAAAATATCCAGGGGCTTTGTAAATATCACTAAAATAATGGATTAAAGTAACTTTATAAAATCGCTTAATGTCACTTATGTATTTTTTAGTTGGTCAAATATAAATGACTAAAATAGAACATACATTTTTATTTAAAATTTACTTTATATGTAGCCTATACTACAGCTAATAAATTAGCGAACAGAGAAACTGCGCCTTTTACGTAAAAAAACACCCCCGAAGTGTTGAGTTTATGAATATTTACACCTACAATTTGTACTTTGTGAAATGTGTGAGTAAAATAATAAATTTAATAACATGTGGCTATATAGACAAACACGCCGCGTCTCCTTCCAGATATTTTATCTCAGACATTCGCATTTAACACTTTTCAAAACTTATTTATATATAATCTAATTTATAAATTAAAAAAACAAAGTTTTAAGTTAAGACAATAATAAATATGTTTATCTTTATTGAAAGAAAAACGTAGAAAATGTTATTATGGGTATAGTTGATGCAAATAAAGTGTGCAGTATACAGAAAAATGCAAACAAATTATTTCTAAAAGTAGCAATATTTTATAAAAGATAAAGGTGGTATAAAGAAAGACATGAGAAAAGTAGATGTATGCAAAAGAGCACAGTTCAGATATTGTTAATTCAAGCGGTTTTATACACCTTTCAGCTTTGTTTGAATTGACAAGCATTTTATTCGGCACTGTCAACACATTTTGTGATTGATTTACTGATTTATTACAGAAACTTGTTGTCAGAAGCAAAGCTATTGTACTAAGCATCTTTATATGTATGTTTTAAAGTTAAAAGTGTTGTAAAAAAATATTAGTAGGCCTATTCTCTTATATTAAGAATAACAATATGATTATATTGCGCTAAAATGCAATATAAATTATTCTGCAATATAAATTATTTTCAACCTACACCAATAAAGTTTTAACATTATTCTTTAGAAAAAAAACGGCGTTTAAACCCGTGGAGCGAACAAGAAAACACATGTTTACATGCTTATTCGGTATATCATAGGATATCTTTTTTATTTCGTTTTACAGTTTTAAAAGTGGCAAAAAACTTCTTAAAATCTAATGAATACTGGTCTCTGTAAATATAACTGCAGATGACAGCAGATTAGATTCAGTTCACCTACTAAGAAATAGGAGAAGCGATGATTTGTGATTGATTGGGGCTAATAGAATGACTGCCACACTCAAAATACACCAAACCAAATGAGCACTTTATATTAAACTAAAGCAACACACAATGTGCAAGTCATGACCATATAACTTTATTTTGTATATAAATATATTATTGTTAATAGACGTCAAATATCAATTGATTTTTTTATATTTTTATTAAAAACTGTCACAGCAAACATCACGCTGGCTTCTGCTACTTACAAACATGCACACGTGGGTGAGGGTTAATGAATCTGCCGTTTTCTGAGGGTATCTGCGTGCGTGGGTTCCGGGAATATGCTTTTCCTCCAGAGCTGGGTTTCCCGATAACGATTGAACTTAGCACTTAAGAGCGGTTTCGAGCTACTTAACGAAAAATTATTAATTATTCTTAAAAATTATATAAATTATTATATAAAATTATATAAATTATTCTCAACCTACACCAATAAAGTTTTAACATTATTCTTTAGAAAAAAACGGCGTTTAAACCCGTGGAGCGAACAAGAAAACACATGTTTACATGCTTATTCGGTATATCATATGATATCTTTTTTATTTATTTTTACTGTATATTAATTATAGAAGCAAATTGGTAGGAACCATTTATCAATTTGCTAGTACCAACTTTTACCAAAATTTACCAAATATGTTTTACTTCTTTATTAATTTCTGTTTAGTCATTTAAATTTGATTTCTCATTTTAATTTTAAATATATTATATTAAAGTAATTTAAACAAATAAACAATGAAGAACCCAATAAATAAATAAATATACATTTAAAACATTACATTATCGTCATTGCTGGAGTGCAATTTGTTGGTTGTCCTGCAGGTGACCTTGTAACTCTATTAACGACTACTCCGGAGCACTCGTAGATCTACGATGATTTTCAAGTGCTAAGTTATGAAGCTTTTGCGAAACGGTCCGTAATTCTAAGATGATTCGTACAATCGTTTTTACGATCTACTTAGCCTTACGATGCTTTTGGGAAACCGGGCCCAGACCTTGACGCTTTGTGTGTTCAACTTTAAATGGTGCGGCGCTGACTGGTCGGCTTATGACATCAGAGTACTGCGAGAGCAAAGGTAAAGTCGGACCATTTGTAACATTTCGACTTGCTCTCGCGGTACTTTGATGTCTTCGGTGCCGAACTGTCTGCGCAGCGCCTCATAGAAACGGCCTTTGACTCTTTACAGCAGAGCACCAGCAACATAAGAAGTGGTGGCACGCAAAAGAAAGTGAAGGTACGCAGTACGCTAAAATATAAAGTGTCTGTACTGCGAACACTGGTTTAGTTATTTACATCGTGTGTTGCTCTTTTACCATTGTGCACCCGCGCACTCGCTCTGTAGTTTGTAGCTCGCGCTCCGGCTTCTGTAAACAATGGCCGTTTCTCAAACCAAGTAGGGGGCAGGGTTGCCAACTCTCACGCATCTGGCGTGAGACTCACGCATTCAGCCTCAATCTCACGCTCTCACGCTCAAAAAAGAAATCTCACGCTAAAATAGACATTCTTCTCTGCTGTATTTTTTCACTCGTTTAGCTTTCTGATACAGATTCAAAATCTGTATTTTTATCTGATACAGACTCAAACATGAGTGGATGACATCAGAGTACCGCGAGAGCGATTGAAACCAACCTCCTCCGCCTTATTTCTCGCGGTACTCTGATGTCATCTGCTTGTCGGCTCTTGCGGTGCTGCGTAAAGTTGACCACACCTAAGAACCGTACTGCTAAACTCGACAGGAATGCTCTGTGTATACCAGCACCTCCTTTATTAGAAAAAGTTCTATTTTACTTCTCAGCGTGAGAAAAAGCTTACACGGTTTGGCGTGTGAGCGTTTGAACTAACAGAAATGCGCGTGTCTCATGGCGAATGCGTGGGACTTGAGAGCCCAGGTTATATATGTCAAATTACGCTACCCGATATCCACTTAATTTTATAAGTTATAAACATTCATTTATGTAGTACGCCTAGATTTGCATTTAAACAAAGGAACTGCAAGGGTGGGAAATAAAACGCCACACGCTGGTGAAAACTTGAAAAACCGGTTCTCTTTTGATTCTCTTGTTTAAATAGCATTGGGGGTTGGCAAAGAATTGGCAGACCTGGGGGTGGGTGGTTTTTAATTGTCACTGGTAGCTGCTAAAACTAGCAGCTTAACCATGTGCAATAATTACATTTTGGAATTAACTTCCTTCATGTCGTTTTATTTATTCACTGTAAAAATATTTTCTGAATTTGTAAGTAAAGGTAGCATACTAGCATTAAATTTGTTTTACAATTTTAAACGAATTTTTGCTTTTATTATAATTATAACTTAAATAACTGTAAATATTTATTAAAAATAATATTATATTTTTTTTATCAAAAAGACAAATAACTTGATTCTCATTAATAATAGCCATGGAAAACAAACTTCTCATTTTCAAAGCCTCATACAGCTTGTGCCTATGTGCGTGGAATTTGAGAGCGCTTTAAGCGTTTATTGTGTCTTTCAGCACATTACATATATGACCCATTCTGTCTAAATGAGTGGGATGTTTTCAAATACTCTATTAATTAAACATCTAATACGTTTTCTGAGAGTGAAATGATTAATACTAAGATGCATGTCATGTCAGACATCTTGGTTTCGGTTTAAAAACATGCAGGAATTTGAAAATAAAATGCAGGACTTGCTTGATGTTTAAATTATTAACAGGGATAAAGTTCGGGACTGATTTATGTTAAAAAGTTATTAAGATCAACAAGACTCGCGCTGACTGACAGATCCGAAACGCAACGCACAGACACGCAAGTACCTGCACTGACAGAATAGTTAAAAGAAAACATCTGTTTTGGCAAGAATTTACGAAAGCATATTAATTAAGCATTAAACTTGCTAAGCTCATTATTAAATATGTCCATAGCCTACAGCGTTTGCGCGAACAGAACGAATTGTTTAAAAAAACTTTCTCATTAATCTTCATCTAAATTAATAAATAATCAGATATTCGTTTATAATTTCAAATAACAGCTCTATTATTTAAAGTCAGTTTTGACTTAGTTCATAACAAGCAAAATGATTTTAAACAATAAGGTAATTAGAAAGATGTAATATAAATGTTTCAGTTGTTATTTACAATGACAATTTATCTAACCTTTTTATGTTAATTGCAATTCATGTCATAATAATCTTCAGTATAAATTTTGCTTTTAAAATGTTACATTTTCATATTTTTATCTATTTACTTGTTAATTTTATATTCACATTGACAATGAAGCTGGCTTTAACTTGAAGTAATTAAAAGATGACCGAAGTCATAGAGACACGGAGTTATTAACGAATATTTTATTATCAGAGTGCAGCATTTTATCAAGGATTTCTAGTCTTGTGTAATTAAATAAAATAAAATAAAATAAACTAAAAGGGTAATTTTTTACAGTTGGATTAATAGACGTTTGATATTAGCAGCGTTTTAAAACTAATTCCAAAACATCTCGAGTTTCTAAATAAGGGATGCGCAGAAAATGTCATTCATGTAATTTTATAGATTACACTCATTCACTTCACACACATATTATGCGTGCTTTAAGGGCTTTATAATTTAGCTGTTCCAGTAAACACATTATGATGTCTGGCCGAATATTTTTTCTGTTATTCGGATGAATTCGTTATTCGTTTTAAAGCCATTATCCGTGCCCTTGCGAATAACGTATTCGGCTTCGGGCACATCCCTAATATATATATATATATTTATTTATGTTTGACGAATGCTTATCAGTACAGTACTTTTTGGTTTCTTCAACTTTAAAGATGCATATTCTCCTTTAGAGATGGGCAATTTTTTGCAATAGCACATTATATTCAAAATTTTGAGCTCATAAAAAGATTTTTCGCTTATTTAAATGACATGTTTATGTTTTTATGCACGTTTAGATTTGGTGCAATTTCCCAAAGGCTTATAATTAGGAAATACACACAACACGCTTAACTTATATTTTCTTATATTTCTACTTATATTCCTACTGTTCAGTAATGCAGAAAAGCGCACCACAACCATGTTAAAGCTATTAAACGTTCAGATGCAAAAATGAACTAAATGTAAAATTAGATAAATTAGTTAATGATATTGCGTAAATGCGCTCGGTCTCTTCAAAGGTCTTCGCGAGTTATTTTGTTATAAGACAGTTATCATATACAGTTGTGTTCAAAATTATTCAACCCCCAATGCTGTTAAGGGTTTTAGGGAATTTAGTGTACATTTGTAATTGTATTCAGAATGAAATCCTACAATGACTTCTTAAAGAACCATATGCAACTAAAATGACATCAATTGGTTTTGTAATATAGTAGTAAATGTTTCTTTTGTGAATTCTTCATTGACACAATTATTCAACCCCTTAAAGAACTACCACTCTGAAGAACAGAGGTTCATTGAAGTGTTTTCAATCAGGTATTGAAAACACCTATGGATGTCAGGGAACAGCAATAAAGCCTAACGCTTCCTGGTCGTGGCAGAAAAAAGATGCTAACTGCGACTGCTGTGCGCTATCTGAAGCGTAGAGTGGAAAAAAGTCCCCGTGTGACTTCTGAGGAACTGAGAAAAGATTTGTCAGATGTGGGTACTGAAGTTTCTGCTCAGACAATACGGCGCACCCTGCGTACTGAAGGCCTCCATGCCAGAACTCCCAGGCGCACCCCCTTGCTGTCTCCAAAGAATAAGAAGAGTCGACTGCAGTATGCCAAAAGTCATGTGGACAACCCACAGAAGTTTTGGGATAGTGTTCTGTGGAAAATTAGAACTGTTTGGGCCCATGGATCAACGCTATGTTTGGAGGAGGAAAAACAAGGCCTATGAAGAAAAGAACACCTTGCCTACTGTGAAGCATGGTGGGGGGTCAATCATGCTTTGGGGCTGTTTTGCTTCTGCAGGTACAGGGAAACTTCAGCGTGTGCAAGGTACCATGAATTCTCTTCAGTACCAGGAGATATTGGATGACAATGTGTTGCAGTCCGTCACAAACCTGAGGCTTGGGAGACGTTGGACCTTTCAACAGGACAATGAGCCCAAGCATACCTCCAAATCCACTAGAGCATGGTTGCAGAAAAAAGGCTGGAACATTTTGAAGTGGCCATCGCAGTCACCAGACTTAAATCCGATTGAGAACCTCTGGTGGGACTTAAAGAAAGCAGTTGCAGTGCGCAAGCCTAAGAATGTGACTGAACTGGAGGCTTTTGCCCATGATGAATGGGCGAAGATACCCGTAGATCGCTGCAAGACACTTGTGTCAAGCTATGCTTCACGTTTAAAAGCTGTTTTAACTGTAAAAGGATGTTGTACTAAGTACTAAGATTGAATGTCACTTGGGGGTTGAATAAAACTGAAAATGATGTGAGCACAGAAAAGACATTTGTGGTTATTTCATTATAAATGTTATGTTATATTTGTCTGACCTACACATGCCTCTTTGATGTAATTGTAAGCAGGATGACTGAATGATCAAAATCAATGTCAAACCGGCCAAAACAATCAATTTCAGTTGGGGTTGAATAATTTTGAACACAACTGTATCACGTCTCTTCTACTGTAAGTACACGGAAAAAAAATAAGACAAATGATGCGCGTTTGAGTCGAAATTTTATGAAGAATATGTCACTGTTTATGTAACTGGCAAAGAAAACTTCGCCAACGAAATGTTTGCCAAAAAAGCCTGCATTTGTATAACATCAAAGAGTATCTCCTAAACACAGAAAATCCGTGTCATGTTACTTCAATATCATAGAGTATAAGCTCAGCATGAAGTCAAGCACACAAATTGTCGTCAGTATGGCCTACATGAAACACGACTGCCATCTACAGGTTTTTGTATTTCCTGCATCCCCCACCGAACCCCCCTTCTGCGGGATCTCGCAGAATTTCGGAAGTACTCGCGGCATTCTGCTCTCAGAGACGCGCGTTTTTAAGGGCCACATCTGTATATGCATATATGTATGTGTATATACATATATATGTGTTTATATATGTGGGTATAGGGATATGTATATATTTGTGTAATGTATATATCTGCAATAACCACCAGATATCCTGAGTGTTTTGTTTTTCTTGTTGTGGGTTGAGTAGCACAGAGCCGTCTGTAACATTTCACTGCATTATGTATGTGACAAATAAATCTGAATCTGAATCATTTAAACAGCTCATTGTGATCTTTAAACGTGGTTTCATCAGAGACATGCTGCTGTGTCTCTGGCGATTGTCATTCGATCGGCTCTCAGGTTTCTCTGGTGGAATTCCTTTGAACCTCCTTTGAAGACTGCATTTGTTTTAATTGTTTCCCATTTTACAACCTT
Organism: Misgurnus anguillicaudatus; assembly: GCF_027580225.2. NCBI lineage: Eukaryota > Metazoa > Chordata > Actinopteri > Cypriniformes > Cobitidae > Misgurnus > Misgurnus anguillicaudatus. The sequence continues at coordinate 2,919,474 of NW_027395284.1, read as the reverse complement.
GATAGGTGATAGAGATCTGGGTGATTGTGTTATCAGGAGAAAGGGTTATCTAAAGTCACAATTTTAGAGCTGCTCCGATCTAGATGCCCAATGGCCTCGATCTGACTCCGAGCCATCTGTTACACCTCTGTACTATACTGTGTCAAGAAATAAACAGAATTGTCTGAATCCTATGATTGAAGTTTTTGAACTAATAACTCATTTCTACTTATATTTCCTAGATTATTATATGCTTTGTTAATCACACTATTTTTATACCCTCGTTCCTGAAATTTTTAAGTCATTCTTTGGGCCCTAATGTCAAAATCCTTATCTTTGTCACATATTTTTTCAACCTCTATAATTGTCCAAAAGGAATATTATGGGCCATCCATAAAGAATGAAAACTATCTGCTCTTAATATGGTATTTCTCAGTTTCTTACCTAAAAATGGTGGAATGCAACACTCCATTACTTTCTTTAAAGATTTTTTTAATCCAAATAATTTATCTTAGTGTTTGAAAAATCAATACTGATCTTCAAATTTGCATTGGTATTATTTAGGTATGAATGAAAAACGTCTTGGTTACCTTCAGGGAATGAGGGTTACTTACGTAACCAAGACGATCCTTTTCGGTCATCACTATGACGTCACGTCATGACTGATGAACTACGAGTGCTGAAGCTGTCCCTTTCAGTGCCTGCATAAAAATTCTGACCAGTCACTACTTGTTCCTTAACCCACGATAGTGAACTAGGCAAAACTGGAAACCAAACCCATCTGGGCAAAACTAGGAACGCTGCAGAGCCACCCCTTATGAAGGTACGACTGGGTTGCATTACATGAACAACCGGTTCTCACATATGAATCTCCAAGTAATATCACATACTAGAGAGAGGCGCAGAGCGGACTCTGCTAAGGGAAAACGTGGGCTGATAGTATTAACCCCACAGAAAATGCGCACTTAGGACCCCCACGAGGGGGCGCTATATGGACGCCAGGCCTAACACAGGTTACAGAGAAAACATCTGATGAAAGGCAGACAGCCGATGCTCCGCAACATTAGCCGCCAAGGGTGGTGGAGGAGTACCAATCTTTTTTGTAAACATTTTGGCACTAACAGCATTCCAAAATAGTAGCACCAAAAAGCAGACACGCGAGGATACCGGCTCAACATGAACACTATAGAATCTAGTAAACAAACTAATACCTACTTTCCTCGAAGCTCATGAACAAGTCGAATGAATGCAAGATATACAGCCCACAACTTGAGGCAGTTGATGTGCCAGTACAATTGGGGTGCTGTCCACATCCCTGAGACTGCAAGCCCGTCGTACATGGCCCCACACCCGTGTTTAAGGCATCTGCCCATACGACATCATGCATGGAGTTTCAGGGGTACACCAGCCTGAAGAAATTACTCTGACCATGGAGTGAAGGTGAGACAGCACGCAGGTGTAATGGTTAGATGATGCAAACGGCTGTGTCACGCTTTCCTTCAAGCAAGCCAGTATCGACTGGAACGCCTGTTAGATGTGCCGTTAGTTCCATACTGAGAAAAGAAGTCCTCTGCACGGGGCAGAGTTTGCTCTTTTCCCTAGTTGACCCGAAGACCCAAACAAGCAAGATGCCTGAGCACTAAATCTAACTGTGTTCGTAAAGCATCTGCCGAGAGTGAACTGTTATAAGCCACTCGTCAAGATAAGCTAATATATGAAAGCAAATCCAAGATCGGTCGTAACCCTCCGCTTTTCTTTGGTACTATGAAGTAAGGGCTGTAAAACCCTGACCTCATCTCAGCTAGAGGGACCGGCTCTATCGCGTCTTTCGCCAGTAGGACTGCAATCTCCACACACAGTATGTAAGGTATTTTTCCATCTTAATCATGTGTACAGTGTTCTTTAGAGTTATAACTGCTCCATACATTGTGCAACAGATAACCTTATTGTGTATAATGTACTGTGCAAATATGTCGTCATTTATTTTGACATTTAATCAACATTATCAGACATTCATAAACACCCTGAAAGTATGAAATCTATAAATGGTTGTTTTACAACTTTTATCATTTGACCTTATCTGTAGTAAAATAAAATTACACTTAATTCCTTAATTTTACACTGCTTTATTGCAATTTGTGTTGATTATTTATTAAAAAAACTCCACTCATTCAATTCTCATTTCCTATTATCTGAGTTAACATTTTAAGAAATTGTTTAATAAATAGAAATAGATTCAAGAGACACAATTAAGTGCAACCTTTTACTGCTAACATGAGCTTTCTAACATAACTCCATCATTTGCTCCAAAGAGACTTGAAGCTCCATTGACTGAAGTGAGGAGGCTCCACATTCAAGGGCCATCGTCTTCAAAATCTCAAGTGAAGTCAGAACAACCTGATCAAGAGTGAGAAATAATAGATTAGATAATTACATTCAGATACGGTAAGCAATGCATTTGGAACAAAATCAAAGAAAAAAAAAACAAAAAAAACAAAAAAACAATGGAGGTCTAAACAGATGGTAAATAATGGCTACATTTTCATTTTTGGGTGAATGCTGCACAAGATTGTCACTGACTTTTTTATCTTTAAAATATTGCTTTGCCCCATGGCTTCAATTGACATGCCTATTATAGTCTTTACAATAAATCTAAGCCTCCATCAGAAATGTTGTGATCCATTCCATGTTTTTAGTTTCCCTTCTTGAATGTATGATAGTGCCATAACTGGATCATGTCTGATATTTTTATTTTTTATTTATATAGTGCAAACACAGAAAGTGACCCTATTTACATGTGGTGAATAACAATGGATAGAACAAACCACAAAACAGATAAGACAAACAAACAATAAATATAGTCATTGCCCATACATACCATGTTGTAAGTGTATGTGTGTGTAAAGAATGAGGGATTATTTAAAGTAATGCATACATGTTTAACAGTAGGTAATCCAATTAATAGATACATTTAGATCAATTCATTTGGTAAGAATAGAGGAAGGATTAAAAAAAATGGGGGAGGGGTAGCACAGACAGGGGGGTTGAAAGATGAGGAAAATACATATGCCACCCTTGTGTGTGTATTGGGGACAGATGTGGCACCGGGCCCAAGGAGCAGCCCCGCATGACCCCACAGGACAGTATCCACCCCAGGCCATCGCTTACATGTCAGGTCTACCCTGTTTTGTTTGGAAATATCATGTCTGATATTTGGATCCAAGAATAGCTATAAAATATAGACAGCTTGGGGGTTATGGTCCCCACTGCTTGTCCTAGTCTCTGGATGTCGACATCAAATGGGCCAGAGCCACAAGGTTACAGCTTTTTTAAAGATTTTCTCTGGGTCAACCACATGTCTCAAGTCTCTACTTGATACATGTGGTTGACCCAGAGAAAATCTTTGATGAAACCACATCAAGAAAATTTCATTTCTGTAAATACATGTATGCATGCTTGCTGTATGTTGGCTCCCTTGCCTTTTTAAATAGCCTGTAACCTGTGAATATGCTAGTGTGATATTTATAATCTGTCTGTATTCATACATATAAATGAATCAAAACTTAATGCTAGTTTAAACCATTCATATTTGGTATCAAACTGTTTGTCTCTTAATTTCTCTTTCAATGATATATGTTTTATGACAATAGAATACCTCATATTTTTGATACAATAATCTGGACTGATATTTTGCAAATGTGACAGTAGGTCATAAAGATGCAAATTAGCTGTTAAGGGGACAAATAAACTCTCCCCTGCTCAACTCTGATGGGCATGCCCCTTCTTTAAGCAATTGAGGTCTCCCAACAGCCCCTGCCCCAGCAGGCCTCCTTTTGTTCTGTGAGTTTGGGACAAACTCATCTTTGCCAGGCAAAATGGATCTAACAAACTTTGTGGATCTCCAGGAATCAGCAAACTATCAATTCACATCTAAACACCCCAGAACAACTTCCTACACAGACTCAGACTTTTGGTTTGCACACAGACAAACTTGGAGCTTGTCTGCTCTTCCAGCATGGAAACCATGCCTTGCACCACAGACAAGCAAGTATCTTTAATTCTATATACAATAGAATATAGCTGCGTTTAAGTCTTCCCTTATAAAAAGACAATATATTTACCAATATATTACTTGAAATATATTGTAATATATTATATTATTTTCATTTCCATTTTCCAATATATTACATATTGACAAAACATGGAATAATATATTAATGGTACATAGAGGTATATTGCAAAATAAACAAAAGATTGCCGCTTTTAATATATTGCACATGAATATAATGGGCTCTATCATACACCCGGCGCAATTCAGCGCAATGCAAGTGTATTTTCCTAGTTTCAACTTGGTGCAATCATCATTTTCACGTTTAGCGCCACGTTGTTTAAATAGCCATTGACCAACAAAAACCTGGTCTAAAGTCAATGGCGCAATATATTTTTTATTATTTTAAGAGTGTGTTAGAAATATAAACGGGACGACAATGCGGGTTTGCTATCACATTATGACATTATGTCTGTTGAACATAAATAAGGACAGAATATGAGACGTTAGAAGGCGTAAAGAGCTGCTTCACCTGTGGCCTGGTAAGTAAATAAACGCTTTGCTTTAAACAAATGTATCTGTTTTTAAATGTTTTTTTAAATGCTACCCTACGGATTTATTGTATATGATGACACTGTACCTGTGGATATGGTGAGATAAGAAACATTTTAAGTAATGCTTTAAAAAACATCCATGGCGCTGTCCGAGTGCTGAAACGCTTCGGCTCTCCGCACATTTGTAAATTCTTTATCTCTTTTTTGTAGTTTTAGAGTACAAACCTTTTTTTGCATATTTGCAAATTATTTTATGAGATTACAATGATATCAATACATTTACAGCAATTAAAAGCCTGCTATTTGTACTTCTATGACTGAAAGAAAAGGGCTTTTTAAGGTTTTAATCAAAAAAATTAAAATTTCAATAAAAATGAAAACAACACATTTTTTTAACATTATTCTTAAACTGGTGGTCTTCTTCCTCCGCTTAGTTTTTCAGTTTACAAAGACCGTCATCTAAATAGGGATTAGACATAGGGCCAGGGCAACTGGCTTTTAAAGGGGATGAGAGATAAGACTCTCATTGGTTTATTACACGTTACGCGCAAAACACACCGATTACTCATTAGGAGAATATGAACAACCCTTTTCGACCAAAAGTGGCATCGGACAATTACGACAATGTGCTTAGATCATTAAAATAGGGCCCAATAAATGTGTTTATATATAGGCAAATATATTCAATATTATATTTAGAAATATCCGCCATATTGTATTCCGATTTATATGAAATATATGTACAGATATAGTGTCACATGTATGTGTACTATATAATAGAATATATTTCAAATATATGTAAAATTATATGGAAATATATACATGAATTAAAGCTGCAAGCAGCGATGGAAGGGCCCTTGCACGCATGTGCACCGCTACCCTATGGCATTAGTAAAGCAGTGAACCAGGGGGATATGAATTAAAGTGGGTAAATATAGGTGGATATTCAAAGGAAAATTGATGTGCCACAACGCCTGTGTGCAGTAGGTGGCGCTATGACTGTACCTGATTATTGTTATATTGACATGTTCAGGCCAGGAAACCTAACAAACGTGTGAAGTCTGGGGCAGATCGAACAATGTATGCCTGAATTACAACAGCTTCCTGTTTCATGGCGAAACATCACACTTTGCCAGGCTGCCACGGACACGCCCTTCAACGAAAAGTCAAGATCTTCGCAATTTATCATCGCAAAGGGCTTAAGATCAGTCTGACCAGATATGATGATGATTTTATTAAATCTCTAAGAGCAGTAAATGACAGCATAAACATGGTATTTTCTCCTACCTCTAGGTGGCGCTATGACTGAAGCTGAATATTGACATTGAAACATGTGAAGCGTGGGTCAGATTGAACATTGTATGCCTGAGTTAGAACAACATCCTGTTTCATTGCAAAAACGCTGAAATTTGTCAGGCCGCCACGGACACATCCTTCAACGAAAAGTCAAAAGCTCTGCAATTTAGCATCGCAAAGGCCTTTACATGATACTGACCAAATATGATGATTATCTGATTAAATCTCTAGGAGGAGTTTGTTAAAGTACGAAGCCTGGAAATGCCAAAATTTGCACAGAAATCACAGCGAAAATTCAAAATGGCCGACTTCCTGTGGGTTTTAGAGCCTGGTTCCAAGGGACTTTTTGGTAGATCTTGAGGTGATAGATGACCCTACCAAATTTCGTATCTGTACATTTTTCGTAGCGGGAGGGTTGTTCTTTTGAAATTTTGCAGGTGGCGCTATTGAGCCATTTCTACACGCCCCCTTCTGATGCCTATACCACATGCAAATTTTCGTCACTTCTGACGTGTGTGCAAAGTTTCATGAGTTTTCGAGCATGTTTAGGCCCTCAAAAATGTGATTCATTTCGGAGAAGAAAAAGCAGAAGAAACTGAGCAAAAACAATAGGGCTTTGCATCCACGGTGCAGGCCATTCTGGCCTGCTCCTCGGTGCTCGGGCCCTAATAATAATAAACGGAGCAAAAACAATAGGGTCCTCACACTTGTGTGCTCGGGCCCTAATAATAATAATAATAATAATAATAATAATAATAATAATAAACCGAGCAAAAACAATAGGGTCCTCGCACCCCGGTGTGCTCGGGCCCTAATTAGAGTACCGGCACCTCTTTTGGGCCACTTAAAGCACTGGTTATACTCTAGGGAGCATGTTGGTACAGGCTCACACAATTTGGGGCAAATTGTTACAATTAAACATTCCGTTTAACAGCCTATTATGAGCTTTTCAGGACAGTGTAAACCAATTGTAAAAAAACAATTCATTAAACAGCAATAAGGTGAAAGAGAACATTCTCCGTGTGACAACTAGCCACAACTCTTCTCTATATAAAGTGGATAAAGCATGTTTTTAGGTGATTGCACAATATGTAAATGTTTAAAAAATGTGCTTTTTGATTAAGCTAATGTTTACTGAGCCCTGCAGCTATGGAGAGAGAGAGAGAGAGAGAGAGAGAGAGAGAGAGAGAGAAAGAGAAAGAGAGACGTTCTTTGAATAAAGATGCTACTTCATGCCTCCTGCAGATGGGCTCCGATGCATTTCTGAAGAAAACATATGTTTTGCCTCTGCAGAAGTCTGTAGTTTAAGGACAGCAACAACATACCAGATATGCATTAAAAAAACTAACATTAGTTAATGTTAGGCATTACTTTTCACATATCTTTCATCTTTTATCAGCAAGATCCTTAATTCGGATACATTACAGGAATAGAAAAGCTGTCACCCTTAGACACATGCATATGTCCATAAGCATACGGATGCAGATAAAACAGTTCTAGCATAAGGTAATGATACCTGAATGATTTCACACGTTTATATTTTCACGCCCTTCTACACAAAGGACTTGCAATCTGTTTGCTTTTATTTGATTATTTCTGGCGCACAATTTTGAATGAAGCTAAGCTTATGTTTTTGACATGTCAGAGATAAATTTTCCTGTCGTGTGTGGTTAAAAACAACTTAAAAAAAACACAGCACCTTTATTAGTCTTGCCTTGTGCTTCAGCTAGGGATTAATCTTCATTTGCTCCTCATTGCTAACAGCATTTTATGATAATTATTTAGCACTAACCTGCCATCATATTTGTATACCGTAACCTGGTAATGTGATTAATATAACAACCAGCCCTGTCAACAAGGTAGCCCCTCTGTGCATTGCATTGACTATTTTGAATTATTTGCAATTATATAGCTAATCTGGTTATGCATTGCAGTTATGCACCTTCTGCATTGCCCTTGATTTGCGTGTAACACCATATATTATTTTCCGCCAAGATGAATGTGGGCCATTTGGCACAATATTGATTCGGTGATTAAGATAATGATAATAAATGGCTGTTTGTTGCACCAAAGACTTTGTCATAGATTTACACTGCAGTTACGAGTAGAAATCATTTTGTTTGGGTAATATTCGGATGAGTCATTAAAGTTGTAGGACGAATTTCAAAGCAGAAAACATGCTGCCATTGTTCATTTTTATTGCATTTTCATGGATGGGTTCATCATAATAATTTTAAATTGCCAAGTTTACAAAGAGGAGTCTAGACATTTTTCATCAACATTCCTCTGAGACTGATGTTGAGCGGGTCAGCAGAAATTACATATTGTACTGTGAACGAGGAATCTGAATTACATTTTGAGCCACTATGAATAGGATGAACTGAATCGTATACTGTACTTCTGAAGTATGTTGTAGTTTTGTTAATTTACCCCGCAATGAATGACAAAATTAAAAGTTACTTCAAACATGTTTGAGCATCTACAAGCAAATCTCCTGCAACAAATCTGTACACTGACTTTCTCATTCCAGAGATGCTTTCAGAGGAGGAACTTTGATGTATAAATGGACTTCAGAGAAATATCTGAATCATGCTGAAAACTGCTTTTCAAAAATATTTCCAGCGGCATAGATAAGTGGAGCCATTTTGATCTCGCTTCCCGAACGGTGAGTTCCTAGTGAGAAATGAATAAGAGAGGAAGAACATTGCATTTAATTTTTCTCCTGCATGCTTTTCTCATAGAAAGAGACCTTGTTTATTTTTAAATTTACATTTATGCATTTAGGGGCGGTTTCCTGGACAGGGATTAGACTAGTCCTAGACTAAAATAAATGTTAGAGCTGTCCAAATTGAAAACAACTTGCACTGACATATCTTAAAATACATCAGTGCCCTTTGTTTTGCCTCAAAATGCACACAAGTAATGTTTTTATTAAAGCATGTTTGTTAAATATAGTTATATTTCCTAATTAAACTAGTCCTGGGTGATTCTCACGAAACCATTGAAACACCACGGCACTAATGATTTTAGCTTTAAAATGTGTAATATAGTAACATTAAAAAGCATCAGAATTAACACAATACTGTGTTCTACCTTGCACAATGTGTGATTTCAACATAAGAATTTATAATTGTAAATTTTATCTAATTTTCTGCTGAAATTCTCATTACCGCAATGTGTCCGGCTGTGTTTGAACATGCGTTATGTTGTAATTTAATCAAATTAACACAAAAATATTAAGAAAAAAATAAACGGATGTTTTGCTAGACTACTTTAGATGACAGAAAAAATATTTACTGAATATTCATGTATAATAATAATGAAGAAAAATTAGAAAAATGATGTGTCCATGCCTGATGTTCTCATCCTCCGCAACACTTTTTGAGAACAGTTTAAGCACACATACAGAATTTTAATAAAGTTTGATTTTGAGTGACCAAGCACATGGACCAGTTACTTCAAGATGGCTACCAGGTAAGATCATTTTTTACAGTTAATTTGAAAAATTGTCTTGTCAGAATGCTTACACGACATTTTGATTATCATTACCGCAACAGATGCTTATTAAATGTTAATTTAATTAATAGAAGCATAATACTTTGATTTTAAATGCATGTGCAGAATCTCCAAATTATGTTCTTTCAGGTTTGTCATGTCATTTTGAAAATATGTCAGTGTTGATGTTTTCTGACTGTTGCGGTAATGAGATTTTTTAGGACTAATTTTTTAAATTATGTTACAAAAAGTGTTAAATGATAAGTAAAAGTTTTTAAATTAATGTTCCCATTTACTCCAGACTTTGTTTTTCAATGTCTGGTGGGAAAAAAAGTAAATTTAAGCAATTTTTACATTTTCATGCTTGACATTTTTAAAACCAAGTTTTCGTCAGAATCATCCGCCTAGTCCTGGCTTAAGCTAATCCCTGTCCGGGAAACCACTCCATAGTGTATATTTATTTAAGTTTTGATAACTTATACTGTCCTATTTTGTGCAGAATTGTGTTCATTGTCTTTTGGCAATGTTAAAGGTGGAGATTGTGCACCTTAAAAAGTATGTTTCCTGTTGCAATTCAATCAATATTAAAGATATGAACAAAAACAAATTTGACACACGATTTTTGATAAGACAGGCACATTTATTTTGTTGGCATCCAGCAATCATTCGTGTGTAGCCTATTTAAAACGACGGCAAGTATTATGCAAACATTAGCGGTTTTCATATCGTAAGTGCTGAGGGGTCAGTTGTAACACAGCGTTACTATTCACCCCGCTGGGTCAAAATATTTTCAAGCCCAACAAAAAGCTGCTAAGAGCTGCAAACATATTTCAAAACAATGCTATGTTGTAGTCAATAAGACACTGATTTATGACATATAGCATTGGATTTTGTATCTTACACACCCAACTTAGAAACCGAAAAAAACATGTGATGAAAAAATATACTTACATGCCACCAAAACACTCGTTCATCAGTAACTCTTTGGAAAAACATTATACATTTCTATAAATTTGTGGGAGATCGTCTTTTGGAAGCATGAAAAAATACCGGAAAAACAAAATGCTCAACCTTGTGCAACAATGGAAACAGTCCGTGTTACAACGACCCCTACTTTATAAATGTTCTGCTAAGTGATGGGACTTTGTTAACATGTTTAAATGGCCTGCTGGTGAATGGCAAATAAATGTGGACCAAAGTTCAATATAGTTCACTTAAACAAAGAGAAATAAGGGAATTTTGCATCGTTCCCAGACTCTCAAGTTTTAATATCCTGCTCTCAGTATCTCTCATTTATATTATCTTGTATATGCTCATTTTATTAACCAGCTCTGAAAATTTCTTGCTCTGCGCTCTTTATACCCAGGGATAGCTGCCAAAATGTGAAATGTCACACGGTCAGGTTTGTGTTGTGCCTAAGAGGCCGTTCGTTTCACTTTCTGTTATCTCCCTCAAGAGAAAAGTGCTCAAAATGCTGCCGCGCTGCTTAAATCAGCAGAACATTTCCCAGAGCTCCCTGTGCTTTGATTGTGCAGCGCTTGCAAACACAACAAAATAGCAGCTAGGTCAGAATTTTCAATTTGACAACAGACACAAAACCTGAATAGTAAACACTGAATTCTTCCAAAACATTTTTCTCTAGCTATATACCTGCCTTATTATCAAAGCTGTCAAGAAGCTTTCTTTGTTACCTGTTTTACCTGATGTTCAGCAGGTGTTCAGCTGGTTCTTTCAAAAGAGGAACTCGGTTATAATGTTTCCATTGTTTATTGTTTAACTATAGTTCCTCATCATTTAAACCTACAAATGCCTTTGCTTATGTCTTCATATTATATTTAAATTCCCCATGAAACCAAAACTGACAATTCTTATTTGTAATGGAATATTGCATTGTTCATTACAAACAGTGATACTTAACTCTTTCCCCGTCAGCGTTTTTTTTTTTAAAAAGTTGCCAGCCAGCGCCAGCATTTTTCATGATTTTCACAAAAGTTTAATGCCTTCCAGAAATTTTTTTCTTTAAAGGACAAGTTCGGTATTTTACACTTAAAGCCCTGTTTTCAGATTGTTTATGATAAAATAGAACGGTTTTGACTGAAATTTTGACATATGCGGCTGCCCCGAGAATTTTCGGGTGTTTCTTGTTTCACCTCCCAACTCTATAATGGGTGTATAGGTCCACTGGAACAATCCTTCCTAAAATGCATTAAACTTTCATTTACAAAGACGTGAAACTCACCGGGTGGTCAGGGGTGTTCACTGATATGCTCACACAAAAATCGCTGCAAAAGATGTTTTCCAACAGGTGTTTTAGCATTCGTTGTAAACTTGTGGACCTATTTTTCCAAACACCTCACACCCGTATATTCTTCCGTTGAGAGCTTGGATAATGGACACTCCAGCCCAGTTGGTGGCGATAATCCACCTTTGCAAATTGCAGGAATAGAAACGGGTTCCCGGCGCGGAGTAACACCGTACCTCACAGCACATATAATACAAGTCAATGGAGTTGGCAAAAACTACGATAAAACCTGTTGGAATGCGTTTTTTGCAGCGATTTTTGTGTGAGCATATCAGTGAACACCCCTGACCACTCGGTGAGTTTCACATCTTTGTAACCGAAGTGTTTAATGCATTTTAGAAAGGATTGTTCCAGTGCACCTATAAACCCATAATAGAGGTGGAAGGTGATAGACCAAACACGCGAAAATTCTCGGGCCAGCATCATATGTCCAAATTTCAGTCAAAACCGTTCTATTTCATCATAAACAATCTGAAAACAGGGCTTTAAGTGTAAAATACAGAACTTGTCCTTTAAATATACTGTATACAAACAATATATCAAATAAAGGATTAGACCCTCTGCTTTCAAACAAAAAAACACTTCATCCTACCTTTATTAGTTCTCTTTTTATCACCTCTCAAATATGGGTAGGTTTTTTCAAAAACACCAAATTTTGAACAAAAAGTTGAGATAATTGCATTTTTGTGAAGGACTTTTGATAGAGATCAGATGCAGAGCGATCTTTAAAACACACAGAATTCTTTCTCTTTCACGTGAGGTGCTTCTTTTGGGTTGTATAAGTTGCGGAAGTGCGCCACTTGGTGGATAATAGCAGTATTGCGGAAAGCCGGAAATTCTCGTCATTGGCAGGGAAGCATTTTCTCTTAATTGACGATTTGTCTCGTCAATGGCAGCGAAAGAGTTAAGCTTAAACTATGTAATGCGGTCTGAAGCGTGGGGTTACCGGTGTATTTTATCACAGCTTAGAACACGTTTCAATCAATCAGAATAAAGAACCAGAACTGACCGTTTTATAATTGTGAGTTTTGCACATGATTTTAGAGATGCCTGTATTTTCCCATTCACTTAAATAGAACTTTAGTCTTGCATGACTGAATTAACTGCCCGGAGGTGCAAACATACGGCCTATGGAGTAGGTTCTGGCTAGGTATTCCAGCTATGACCAAATCTCATTTAAGTTTGATTAGGATGAAAAACAGCGGTTCTGGCTAGATAGTATACAGCTACAGCCTAAATCCTGTGAAATGTTGGGTTTAGGGTTATGTTTGGGGCTAGGATTAGGATGAAAACTCATCTCATCAGGTTTCTCATCTGGTTTCAAAAAGAAACCTCAAGATAAAAGAATATTTTTTTATTAGCTGACAATGTAACCCTCTTATAAAAGGATTTTTATAGAAAATAAGATGATAAAAAAATTTTTGTACTGATGTAAAAGCACCATGATTAGATTCTAAACATCTTGCAAGATCTAATGTTTGCATTACGGATACAGTATATCTTTTTCTTCATTGTACTCAGGTCACGTGTAGGCCATCAGCCCCTGTGGAGCAGCAATAGTCCATGACAGTGGATGTGGTGTTTCACTCCACTCCTACTTCAGGTTGACAGTAACTACTGTACACGTCATCTTCACTAACACCTTTCCAGACTGAGGAATAGATCCCACTGAGACTTTGTGATCATAGATGGGGTTTGTGGTCCCATCATGCCTGTCCAATTTATGCTTTGCTTATATGTGCATTAACCAGATATCATTTCCAAATGGTGCCATTGTCAATGTGCTGCCTGGTGTTATTACGTTTGGACTCATGACGTATAATAATACGGCTGATAGTAATAAGAAACATTATTAAAATCTTAGGACTCTATATGCTAAATTACTTGTTCCAGACTTACCAAAGCTATCATGAAATCCTAGAGTCATTTTTATCAGGCATACATTCAAACAAATACACTTCATTTACATTTTGCGGTTTTAGAGAAGGTGGTTTCTAAAGTATGGATGATCTCGAGACTGTGAACTCTCTTTAAACCCCTTGTTTCAATAAGTGAAAGATAGAGTAGATTTAGCTTTAGAGTAGATTATGCAAACAGTTTTCTCCTCTTTGTCGCTTTCAAATCCTCTTTTAATTATGATGACTATAAGGTGGATTAAAGCCAAGATGGTTTCTTAAAAACAAATGAAAGATAGGATTATTTCTATATAGGAGTATTTCCCTCAGGTGTCTTTGGTGCAATTTCTTCCTCCACCTCTCAGAGAGGTGCTTTTGAATGTTCTGACACCCGAAGTGTCTCCAGTGCTGAAATAATTTTACAGATGTTGCAAGGCTTAAATCTTGCTCTCACATTCCAGGCAGGCTGTTGAAAAGATGCTCTGTGAGGGCAGCATGTGAGCCCTGAGGTAGAGCAAAAGATCACAGGATCACTGGGGTTCACACGTGCTTGGTAGAATAGAAAACAGCACCACTGTCGCTTTGACAGAAGTCAATGTAGAGACATAAAAAATGTATGTCAACAGGTAGGAAAGTCAGAATGAGGATGTAATGAAATGAGGTTCATTTGGAAAGGTAAACACGTTTTAAGCAGAACTGCTATTTCCTATTTGGTTTAGAGCGTTCTGTTATTTAATTCTGAGAGGTTTGCAGTGACTTTGGGTTGTAATATCACTGCAGAGCTGATTGAAACATCTGACAATGTCTAGTGAATCTAATGAATGTACTTTCATGTTTCTCCTGAAGTGCAAACCCAAAGAAAGACAGTGGGAAGTATATGCAGAGACTGGCTAGTCCTGAAAAATATATGTGCATAAATCAATGTGCATAAATATTAAGCACCACGTAAATTCTGATTTTATTTGCGAGTGTCCCACTTGCATGTCAATGCTTTGTTACTGTCTTCCAGCACACATTGTTCCTAAGAATTGTTACTGAGGTCCCTAAAGAGCCCTGTATATGGTAGAGGAACTTAATGTGATAGTGGCAGTATAGCGAGGGAGTTGGGCAGTATAGCGAGAGAGTTGGGCAGTATAGCAAGAGAGCGTCGGGCAGTATAGCGAGAGAGCAGTATAGTGAGAGAGCTTTGGGCAGTATAGTGAGAGCATCGGGCAGTATAGCGAGAGACCGTCGGGCAGTATAGCGAGAGACCGTCGGGCAGTATAGCGAGAGACCTTCGGGCAGTATAGCGAGAGAGCGTCAGGCAGTATAGCGAGAGAGCGTCGGGCAGAATAGCGAGAGAGCGTCGGGCAGTATAGCGAGAGCGTCGGGCAGTATAGCGAAAGAGTCGGGCAGTATAGCGAGGAAGCATTGGGCAGTATAGCGAGAGACCGTTGGGCAGTATAGCAAGAAAGTAGTATAGCGAGAACGTCAGGCAGTATAGCAAGAGAGCGTCGGGCAGTATAGCGTGAGAGTGTCGGGCAGAATAGCGAGAGAGCGTCGGGCAGTATAGTGAGAGAGCGTCGGGCAGTATAGTGAGAGAGCGTCGGGTAGTATAGCGAGATAGCGTCGGGCAGTATAGCGAGAGAGCGTTGGGCAGTATAGCGAGAGGCCGTCGGGCAGTATAGCGAGAGGCCGTCGGGCAGTATAGCGAGAGACCGTCGGGCAGTATAGCGAGAGTGTCGGGCAGTGTAGCGAGAGCGTCGGGCAGTGTAGCGAGAGAGCATCGGGCAGTATAGTGAGAGCGTCGGGCAGTGTATTGAGAGTGTCTGGCAGTATAGCGAGAGGCCGTCGGGCAGTATAGCGAGAGTACGTCGGGCAGTATAGTGAGAGCGTCGGGTAGTATAGCGAGAGAGCGTCGGGCAGTATAGCGAGAGAGCAGTATAGTGAGAGAGCGCCGGGCAGTATAGCGAGAGAGAGTTGGGCAGTATAGCGAGAGCGTCGGACAGTATAGCGAGAGAGCGTCGGGCAGTATAGCGAGAACATCGGGCAGTATAGCGAGAGAGCGTCAGGCAGTGTAGCGAGAGCGTCGGGGAGTAAATCAAGAGCGGCGGGCAGTATAGCGAGAGGCCGTCGGGCAGTATAGCGAGAGACCGTCGGGCAGTATAGCGAGAGTGTCGGGCAGTATAACGAGAGCGTCGGGCAGTGTAGCGAGAGAGCATTGGGCAGTATAGTCACACCCGTCGCTATGGGCGGGCCTTAGGGGGCCGGGCCCGCCCTCAAGGACGCTTGTGCCCCCCCTGTATTTAAAAAAATACTGTCATTTTAAATTATTAATGTTGCTAATTTTGTGTTGCATTAATGTTGTATTCTTTATAATTAAAACATTAAAAATATAAAAAACAATAGTGTGATTTTGTTTGATTGATGGGAATCTAGCTACACTGCAACAGCCTATCACGAGGCTACGTACGACACGTACGTGACGTAGCCTACGTCAGTGTAGCCGCTCAACAGTTACCGCACTTTTTTTAAACTGGATGAGTTTTCGCTTAGCTATACTGCTTTAAGATGGATATTATCCGCAAATGGTTAAAAGCCCAACAACAGTCTCCAAAAGACGCGCAGCAGTCAGACAGAAAGAAACTCCGGTGGCCTTGCAACCAATTTGGCGAGCTGCTCCATTGGTTTTACTTTGTTATCTGACGAAGACACCAACGTAACCGCTAAAATGTACATTTATAATTGACTGACATGTTTGTCTCAACGAAAATGAACCTTCTGACAACCATGTCGCAAGCGCTCTTGGTAAACAGATGAGAGGTGAAAAGGACATTGACGCACACAGGCGAGAGAGTTCGGGTCTTCTCGGGTCCGTTCAGAAAAAACACATTCATTTTTAAATTACCCGAGACCCGATGCCGCTATTGTTGTACCCGACCCGTGTCCGAGGCACATGTGAAACTTTTAGACCCGAACCCGATCGGGTCTCGGGTCGGACCTCGGGTTTTCGGATCTAAGTGGACCTGTGAAGAACTCTACCGTGGAGCCCGACCCCGGGCCTAACATACTACTACATTCAGAAGATATGGACTTGTTCACTGCGGTGATTCAGCTTGCTTCTGAAAAGGACCTCACTCACAAGTTTAATTCCGAGTGGACACTTTATTAATGAGGAGCTTCTGCTCTGAGAAACGCCGCCTGCCGCTGTACTGACAGGAGGGGAGGGAGAGACGACAGCGCTTGCCTCCACAGTACCGTAGGTTCAAAGTCTGCGTGCGTGTGTGTGTGTGTGTACGTGTCTCATGGCAATGCATATCCCTTTGTTGACTGCTTTTTTTTTTTTGTTGACTGACCTAGGGGGTTTTTTACCCCGGGGAGGTAGCCTGCTTGGGCTTAACTTAGCTTCTTCTTCTAGACGTTACATTAGTAATATGCTCGCTCATAATGTCGCGTCATAGCCGCAGCAAATTTGACTGCTTATGCTATTGTGTATTATGTTATGCTATCTGTCGTTTTTCTGTGCTTTTACTGCTTTTATTAATGTAAAGCTGCTTTGAAACAATTGAGTATTGTGAAAAGCGCTATATAAATAAAATTGAATTGAATTGAATTGAATTTAAAATGCAATGTTTGAGAGATGTCTCTGGTGTTACATGTAATATGTTGTATAGATTTATGGATATTCATAAAATTGTTTCTATATGTATTAATGTGGTGTGTAGGCTATAGGCTATCTGGTCATATTGCTGATGGTTGTTTAACGTGGTGATTACGTGCTGCGCGAATAGAGTATATATTATTATAAGTATACGTACTGTAGGCTAATAATAAGTGTGCCCTCCCATGCATTTCATATGCCCCCCTTAAGACTGAGGTCTGGCGACGGGTCTGAGTATAGTGAGAGCGTCGAGCAGTGTAGCGAGAGTGTCGGGGAGTAAATCAAGAGCGTCGGGCAGTATAGCGAGAGGCCGTCGGGCAGTATAGCGAGAGACCGTCGGGCAGTATAGCGAGAGTGTCGGGCAGTATAGCGAGAGCGTCAGGCAGTGTAGCGAGAGAGCATCGGGCAGAATAGTGAGAGCGTCGGGCAGTATAGCGAGAGAGTCGGGCGGTATAGCGAGGGAGCGTCGGGCAGTATAGCAAGAGAGCGTAAGCAGTATAGTGAGAGTGTCCAGAGAGATGTATGTATAGCAAGACCAGATGGGGAATGAGTGTGTTAGGTAGTCCTTATATACTCAGGTGATTGTAAACAGGTAACAGTGATTAGAAGTCAGGTGATGCAGATCACTGAGGGAGTGTGAGGAGCCTGGTGAATCTGTAAAACCTACAAGTATATATACAATATTATGTGTAAACCAGAACATTTAATATTTAATTACCATGCAGCAAAATATATAAAAACAATGAAATCCCCAGTGCCTCTGTTTGCTTTTATAGTTTCACTGCTTGACAAAGATTTCATTTTTGGAGTGGATTTCATCCACATCCGATTGATCTTTATAATTATTAAATGAATCTGCTGTCTGTTTCCTTCCTTTTGTTCCTCTTATATTTACTTAGTGCCAGTTCAGACTCATTTGAGATCCCCTGATAGTATATTTTCATTCTAACATATAACAACATCACTCTATTCCTAAGAAATGAGAATTATTCATCCCCGTTTAAGACAGAAGAGATGAGTGCTTTTTGACTCCAAAATTGCTTTCTTCAGAACCACAGCGTGAGACTTGTAATTTCTCTTAAAATTGCATATATAAGGGTTTATTGCATTTATTTTAGTCGACCTGCCCCACTAGATCTATGTGGAGTTGCAATACATAATGTAAGAAAAAAATGACAAGGGCTTTTTTAATGAAGTTCCTATCTCTAAAGGTCATGTTCTCCAATGTGGGTGTGGAGAGCGGGATCAGTCACTGTCCTTTTAATACAGAAATGAGTGACATATTTGATTGCATACTGCACCTGTAAATGAGTGTTTCAAATTACCACCTGCACTTCTGTCACCCAGTAAAACAATAGAAAGCTAAAGCACCTTCCTCCCACTGTTTGGCTGTTTCAGCTCTGTTCGGAGCTTTAATGTATGGTTTCATAGAAAGCGAGTGAGTAAAATCTGTCACTGTTGCCCTGGTATGTCCCGAGACAGCAGCTGTATTGTATCTCCGTATGTTGAGCTTAAATCCTGTGATACCCCCGGTTAAACCCATGTTACCCATAATTAGCCCCTTTATGTGTTGGCATGGTGACGGTCAGCTGTGATAAGCAGGTTTAATTGCAGCGGAGCTTGAAAAGACAGTGTTTGGACTTGTCTTCTGCCCCGTTTCTCTGAGCCAAAGGGCAGGGCTTTTACCTAATGAGCCAATGAGTGAAGAACACATGGGCAGACAGCAATCTGAACATTATGACCTGTGACACAAAGGAGGAAATGATGACCTTAGTGAGGAAATGAAGTTAAAATTTGTATAAAGGTGATAGAAAAAGGCCATTATTTTGATCAATAAATCTTTACCTTTGCACAGCACTAAAGTCTTGCATTTTTTTTTGTGCAGCCCCAATGATTTGTTCTCAGAAAGACAGTACATTAAAGTAAATAAAGTCTATTTTTATATATATTTTATATATATATATATATATTAAGAGTTTGGTTCCAAAATGCGATAAACGCCATTTAAAAAAAAGAGCTACTGCCAAAATCAGCATTATCAGGTCAGTATTAAAAAGTAAAATCTTAATTTTACGCAAAATCCAATATCCACAGTGTTATTTTGTCATCTTTTCTCCCTTTTTTCCAAAATGCGATAAACGCCAGTCTTCCTTTTCTTCCGTTTACCCAAATTAGCCAAAATTGATTTATTGCGTTTTGGAACCAAACTCTTTATTTCTTTGTTCTGACGAACACAAAACAAGGTATTTTGAGGAATGCTTGTAACCAAACCCCACTGACTTCCATAGTATCCTACTATGGAAGTCAATTCGGTTTGGTTACAAACATTCCTCAAAATATCTTTCATCCTGTTAATCAGAACAAAGAAATGTATACAGTTTTGTAACAACATGACAGTGAATAAATGATGACACAATTTTCATTTTTTCGGTGAACTGTCTCTTTAATGATGACTGATAAGGTCCAGTTTGAAGAGAAAAAAGATGAAAATTGTATTACTTAAAGTGATTCTAAGTCATGGATCCAGTCCAGGGTTTATACCTTGAATCCGATGTGCTATTTATTGACCTCTGGTGGTACACTTAGCTTATCCTCATGGGAATGTACAGCGGAACAGGCAGTTAGAGTCTCTGTGTCCCAAAGCTATTGAAATGTGTCTTTACACATTGTCCTCAATGATTCTATACAAAAATCACATAATCTGAAAAGCATTTGACACTTCTTACAGTTGTAAGCCCTCCGTTTATGACTCGACAAGCATGATTAATGCCTGCCGCCGACTAAAACGGCACAGATAAAACACCCATCAATCGTCCTTCCTGTCGGAGCTTTGAAAGCATGTCTGAATTGCGCTTTGAATTTCAGTTAGGGGAGAGGAAATCATTCGTGCCCTCAATTAAGACCTAAATGGGTTCTTAAGGGGCCATTTGCAAAATCTCTATGAAGTTTTTAATAGGTGCTTTGAAGAAAAGGATATGCCTTTGCCGCCCTCAGTTACCAAAAGGTGACAGTCAGAAAGAGAGTGAATGTGACTATGACTGCAAAGCTTTGATGTCTTTTGTGAAAGACCTATGATCTACTGTCACTGAACCACACAAATGTCAGCTTACGTAAATGCCTGCCAGAGAGGGTTTATTTATATCCAGATCAATACTGCGTTATAGATTACGACGACCTCAGGTGGGAGTGGGGCTTGTAAAATTAATGTCTTTTAAATGTGACCTGAGTGTCTCTTGACCTTGTGGCTAGGACTGCTGGAAACCATTTAGATTTAAGCAACTCTACTGTGCTTTTGTAAAGGGTATCAGAGAAAATATATATTTATTGTGGTGTAATAATTACACAGAACTTGATCACTATAAGGTGCAAACCATTAACATTGTGCCCTTGAACAAGATTTCTTCAGAGAGACTTTATCATGATAATGTGCTATTGTGAAATTATGTGAAATCCGTGGACACCTATTCTATTCTATTCTATTCTATTCTATTCTATTCTATTCTATTCTATTCTATTCTATTCTATTCTATTCTATTCTATTCTATTCTATTCTATTCTATTCTATTCTATTCAGGACTGTCAATGTAAACATGTTAGTAATATAAAGTAAACAAGTAAAACAAACACAATGAATTATGCATCTTCATTGGCAAAGATGTCAATGTGATTTATATGTACACAGACCAACATTGGGTCATATGACGTTGCTAAAGAACATTATTTGATGTATTTGGTGTAATGCAATGTTTTAAACGTCATTGAACGCTTTATATTTATAATTAAACATATAATTTAATTTAACATTTACCATTTTCAATTTAACATTGTTTTCTCTGAACATTACTAAAAAGTAAATTGAAATTAAATGCAAGGAATTAAAGTGAATAATTTTTTTAATGTGCATGCATACTTGAAGATGTAAAGCATGCGTCACGAAAATCAACGAACTCGGGTACTACAGGCTAATAGTGGAGAGGTCGAGTTAGTGGCACACAGACAAAAGGATAAGTAAAAATGATTGGCAAAATGATTTCTTTTTTACAACAGTTACCTTTAAAAAAATAAAACTGCATTAGTTATGCATAAACAGAGTAATGTTTGCTTATTTCTTTTTTAAATATTAGAAAATTATAAATGAGGAGAATCAGGGCAACTTTCATTTTTAAAATAACACAGCAACATTTACTTTCGGCCCATGACCCTCAGTCAGGTTTGATTTTTGGCCCTTGGTCATAAAAAGTTTGGGCACCCCTGCCTAAACCCAACCCAACTCAACCATATAAAAAACAACACACCAGAAAAAGTACTTTATTGGATAAATTGACAAAAAAAAACAACAACAGTATAAAAGCATTACAAACAATTTGCATTGCAAACATTGCAAACTGAAGTCATATGATCACTTTGTGAAAAAATCCATGAATGCAATGGAAACACAGTCAGATCTCATTCAAACATAAACTGGAACATAAGACCATGACGCAATCTACCACGAGAGCCAATATAAAGGGTATGCATTGACGTCATTTTTCCACGTGATCACGCCAGAACTTGCCCGGTTGAGTGGCAAGCGTTCAACAAAATGGCTGGTTTTTATAGTGGCTGCAGCGAAAATGCGAGTAAAACTGACTATTATCAGCTTCAACTGAATTTAGAATTTAGCATATGTGCTTTATTAGGGTGTTTGTATTGGGAAAATGTTTACTTCACTACATTCTAAAGGATAGAATCATACTATGTATTCTTTAATATTGCATATTAAAATTTATTTAATACCTAATTACATTAAAATGGTGTACTTTACTTGAGTAAAAGTATGTTGATGTACTTAAATAATTAATGTAAAACAAAAACTTGTATTTATGAAATGTAATAGAGTAAAAATTAATGATAATATGCTTTGGAATGTATGTTTTCCAAAGAAAAACACAGATAAAATACAAATTAAAGTAAAGTAGAAAGTAAAACCTCTGCTTGATAGTGACCCAGCAACTTATCAACCCACCTGTTGTCTGTGGACGTTGGCATGAACGATCAATTTACTTCTCCTTTTGGTGTTTTTTGGCAGTCTGTAAAACGATAGCTCAGAATTCTTGTTAATCTTTTATGTTAGTACAGTCTATCGCACAACAGCTTTTTCCCATTTATACGCATTTTCCCCGTGTTTTCGCTGATTTCACACTGTTCACAAATGCTGCCGCTCTGTCTTTTGCCACTCAGTGGGCTTAACTGCAGGCACTTTCGCTGAAGGTAACGTCACGTGCATACCCTCTATTACTTTACATTCTTAGCTGACATAATGATGCAATCGGTCATTGCTATTTCACAATCAAAGATGTTATATCATTGCTTCTTCTGGCAGCAGTTTTTGAACCAGTATTTAGTAATCGCATCTTTTGGTCAAGCTCAGAATCCCTGGGAGGAGTGACGTAAGAGGGAACTTGCGCATGAATTAAATATCTTGAAAATAAACAATAGATAACTAAATCACGATAACAAAATCAGTCTTCCGATGCAATATATGTTATTTACAGCAATAATCTGACATTAAATCGATTTGCACAGATTAATTAGTACTTCACCTCCCATATGACATCATCAACTATGTTGTTAAACCAACATGGTTCAAACGACGATTGTGCGAAAAAGTTACTATGCTTTCGGGAAACAGTCGTGACAAGGTAGTTTGTTTCTCCAACGATGCATCGTACTATGGTCGTTCAGCAACGAGTTACATCGTTGTTTGGGAAACGCACCAGATGGGTTAGTGGTTGGATGAATTACATGATCATGTCTTGTGCGAATAGCTCCTATTTAACCTCATACATCGCATGGCAAATTTTGATACATCAGATTATCTTTTTGTAAATATTAAATGAAACTCATTTGGATACATTTTAGTTCCTCTCTAAAGTTTATAAGCTGTCATGTATCAATTCTATCCCCCCAGAAAAGGGGCCTGTTATCTCCTGTCTGACACACAGAATCGTTTCATGTGAGGAACAACCGCAGCGCACAGCTCAGTTTGTCATGTTATACAACTCAAAATATATTTTTAAAACACACTATTACCACCTGCTGTCATGTCTGAGTACTCAATTCCACAGCTGAAGCTCTGAAGAAACTAAATGCATCTGTTCAATGTCTTCAAACAGTTTCGAATGTGAATGGCTTCTCGGCTCAGTTCAATTATCGGGATGCAGCTGGTAGTGTTTTGGATGGCTGTTTAAATCAATGACCGAAGAAGTGCTATCCACACTGTTCGCTCACACACTTATTCGTCACACTTTTATAAGAAGCTCTTTTGACACAATCTTGTAAACTTCCTAAATATCTTCATCCCCATGTTTGTAAGAGCATGTGTCATATGAGTCTGTGTGTGACAGTACATGACATGTTCCACAGTGATGCTTTATCTAGTCGTGACAGAGCTGCGCAACAGCATTACGATTTTTCTCTGTACTGTGTGTAATACTTTTCACTCTTTATCATAGTTGCATTTTTTTGGACGGTGGCAGGCACACTACAAAGGCTAATGGGAACAGAGAGAAGAAAACAAAACATTGATAGATACACATGATGGTGTTCCTGCAGCTCAGTTGGAAGAGCTTAGCTATGCAGAGTGTGGGTTTTATTCCTAGTGAGCACACAACAGGATAAAATTTGGATGAAAGAGCACCAAATAAAAAAGAAAAAACTAGGACATTTTTAAATCAAGCAGGACATTTCTGTGTTTGCGTTAATGGATTGAGTGGGCGACCAAAGGAGTTTTCAGCAAATCTTTAAGTACCAAGTTTTGAGAAAAATTGTAACATTATAGGAAGGTGATGTCTTTATTGGCAGCATAATAACAATACATATTTTTGGGGAAAAAAGTTTCTTTTTAACAACAGTAACTAAGCAAGTCACATTTGTTGCATACCTATGTGAATTTTGCAGCTTCTGTTTCTCTGTTCATATTAAATAATTGTTATATTATTTATTTGTTTGTTTATGTTTTGGTTAGTACCCCCTGATTGTTATTTTATACATAAACATATTATTTTATACATTAATCTTATAGCAATACTTTGCAGGTTGAAGCTATATTATTTATAAATTATTTATTTATTCGATTTTTTTGCTATATTATTGAAGCTGTATTATTTATTTGCAGTGGCGGCCGGTGACTTCTTTTTTTCGAGGGCGCACAATGCAGAGTTCGTCACAACATGTATGTAGCCCGTAATATGTGTGGTTCATAATTTCAAAATATGTGTTCTGCACGTCGAGTGATCCTGTGTGCATCACGTGTCTTGCCAAAATAAGTGCCTGCTGCAGACGCGTCTAAAGGGTTTATGATAAAAGAGACTCTCGCGTTTGCCAGATTCTCGCATACTGTAATCTCATGCGTAATCAGAGTTTACTGTTAAGGAAGTGTCTTGCAAGTATTTTGTGAACGTGAGCGTCTCTTTATTCATAAACGGTTTTGATGTGTGTGCAGCAGGCACTTATTTTGACAAAACACGTGATGCACATGGTTAACATGACGCAACAAACACATATATTAAAAACACGAGCAACACACATGATATTTTGAATTTGCGCCCCTCAGATGAGCAGTCACAAGCTGACACTGTTTATTTGTTTGTTTATGTTTCTGTACATTCTGACTGTTATTTTATACATAGAAACTCATTAATCTCATAGCAATGCATTATAGTTTGAATCTTATGCCCGTCATAGCAACACTAACTGTAACTTATTGCAGGCCAGGGAGAGGAACAGATAATTGTTAGATTTTAGGCTCCAGGCCCCTCGTATCCTCCACACAGCTGTTGTTAGTTATCTCATGCATTTTGGGAACATAAGGCCTATCATCGCTGAGGGCAGAATTGTAAGGCTAATTTCATCTGCTTTTCTCACTTAGTCAAAGTTGAACTCTGGCTTTGCCATGCATAAGGCACTTTTTGATGATGTTTTGATTTTTTCATATAAAAGTTTACTACTTTACATTACTTGTGTATTAATTAGACATTTGACATTTTTTAAATCTTGCTGAACGAGTGTGTAATACTTGTGTTCATTTGCATTTCTATTAGGGCTGGAAGACATACTGTACTGAAGTTATTGAAATACTGTATCGCAAATGTGCATATGGCAACAGTTTGCAATAACTAAATGATTTTAATACTTAACAAATTATGCATAGTCAAAGTTTTAGGTTGATGCAGTTAGCAGAGAGACTGGTGAGACAAAGAGAGCTATGCTTTCTTTCCCAGAAAAAAGCAATATATATGCTATATAACTTTACGTTTAAAAAAAAAAATTATTTAACAAAGTGAACGCATTATTATTTTGCATTTTGTATATTACATTTTTAGCAAGTTATCACATATCATATTTTCTTCAATATTGTGCAGACCTAATTTAGCTGCATTCTTGATGCTGGCAGGCAAACTACAAAGAGGGAAAACATCCTTATGGGAAGCAGGTTTAGCTCAAGGAAACAAAACACAGAAAAAACAATATGATAGTGTAGTGTTCCTGTAACTTTGGTTGTATAGTTATTTAATAAACAATTTCAACTCCCAAAAACACTTTGTAATTACACAAATCAGGTAATTAGTCAAACCGATTCAATG
>NW_027395284.1:2843721-2893141 GCF_027580225.2 Misgurnus anguillicaudatus | reverse complement strand
AGTGCTGCATGTGTTAGCTCATTTACTGGATTACACATGTGCTATAGTGTGTGTGTTTGTTTGTTCTTAAGTGGCCGTACGAGCGTGCCGGGTGTACGTGCTACAGGAAGTGTCACCACTAGTTGAGGGGTTAAAGAGTTGGACTGTGTTGTTAGTATGGAGGTCGTCGTGGTAACAGGAGTGGAATGTTGAGACCTGATGTCCCCAGTGGGGCCACATTCAGAGAAGGACCCTGCACATGCTTGATGGTCTTCCTGGAAATCACCCCACCATTCTCATAAAAATAAAGGCTCCTTAAAGGTTCTTTGTTGGGCTGTATAGTTCTGTAAAGAACCTTTGATATCCACAGAACCTCTCTGATGCACAAAAACTTATCTTAAGTGAAAAGAAGTTCTTGGGGCTATTAAAACGTAAGAAAGAAGGGGTTCTTTCTCTAAAACCTTGTCTAAAAAGGTTCTTCTATGGCATCGCTGCAAAGAACCCTTTAATAGCACCTTGCACACACACACACACACACACACAAACACAAACACACACACGTGTTGGTTTTACTATTAGTGTATAGTCATCTCATTGACTTCAATTACCTGATTACCAGGCTAATGATCTGCTAATCTTAAAACCAATCATCACATAAACATGTTTACATTTACGCATTTAGCAGACGCTTTAATCCAAAGTGGCTTACAGTGCATAACAAGATAAACATTTTATCAGTATGTGTTCGAACCCATGACCTTTCGAGCTTCTAAAGCAATGTTCTACCACTAAGCTATACACTGTGAAAAAGTATTTCGTTGTGCTTACATTCTCATCTACACAAAAATGGGTTTCATTCACTAAAAATTAGGGTAATAGACAGTTCACATCTATATTTTATAACTTGAGCCAATAAAAAACAAACATTTTTGATTTTACATTTATGTTATTTACTGGCAACAGTTTGTTCAAAGTTAAATGAACATGAAACATTTTCAGTTTTTATCTTCTACAGTAAGTTACTGGCAACTAGCTGCATAATTACAGCAATTTTTTTACAGGCAAAAAATATATTTTTCTTGTTGATTAAAGTCTATTCATGGTAATTCTAGTCCAGTTTTGTTAATGTTTTAAGAACGTTTGTTGGTTGGGTGAATGTAAGAGGAATGTTACATTCTATCATGTGAAAACTTTTATAAAACATTATTTCTTATTGTTCTGTAAAATATTGCTGTAGAAAACACTATTCGCTTATTAGGTTTTGTTTGATTTAAAGTCACCATTATGGTGATCAGTGATTGTTTTAGTTGGACTATTGACTCTACGCTTGCTAGCTTATCCTGTGGCTGCTACAAATTATTGTTTAAAACATGTATGTTGTGGTAAAAAGAAGCCAATGGTGTAATAATCACAGTGGTGGTTAGTATCTGATGCTTAAGAACATCATCTAATTAGTATGGACCTCAACCATGGTGACAAAGAAATGTAAAGCTTCATGCTGCAATGCATGCTGGGTATTAACAAATTACAAATATCATCCAGGATTCCCAGCATGCACTGCAGGGTGAATAATTACAATTTTTACTTTTTTTGTCACCATTGTTGAGATTCATACTCTGATTCTTGATGTTTGTGTGTCTAAATGGAAAATTGTTTTTTTTTATGTGCAAATTGTCAGAATTATAAACTGCTGTGGGAGTGCTAAATCTCCTACTGTAGTATCACATTATTAACAGAAAAAAGATGCTGTTGGTTAATCAAACACTAAATCCAAACACTAAATCCATGAATCAACTCACTAGATGATGATCTTAAGCATCAGATAACCACCACTGTGATTATTACATTATTGGCTTCTTTTGACCACAACAAATGTGTTTTACATAATTAATTGTAGCAGCCAGAGGATAAGCTAGCAAGAGTCAAGAGTCCAACTAAAACAATCACTGATCACCATAATGGTGACTTTAAATGAAACAAAACCTAATAAGGGAATAGTGTTTTCTACAGCAATATTTACAGAACATTCAGAAATAATGTTTTATAACAGTTAAAATGATAGAATGCAACATCCCTCTTACATTCACACAACCGAAAAAAAAACTGGACTAGAATTACAATTAATGGACGTGTGTCTTACCGGATGTAGTATCATGTAAGCAATAACCTGCCCAACCTAAATTATGTCCCATTTGATACCTGTTTAGGTGCTGTCACCCTGTGTTGCCAGATATTAGTGCAAAAAAAAACAAAATGGCCATAAAGAAAAAAACTTCAGACCCAGAAATAAATCAGAGACATTGCTAAGAATAACATGCACATTCTCACTGTATACATTTCCCAAAGGGTCACATTAATTGCTAAAACATTAAACACTACGTCTAAAAAGGATTTTCACAATGGGATCTGGCAACATTGCATTTTAAGTTAAAATTAAACAATTAAGAAATTGCAAGTTATGTAAACTTAAGAAAAATCTGAAACATCAGCACCACAAAATATTTTTACAGTGTACAGGAGCACAGGAAACATGTTAATGTTATTACAGTACATTGATATTTGTGCATTTGGTACATGTTTTTATCCAAAGCGATTTATAGGGCATTCAATCTATACATTTCCTTCATCAGTATGTGTGTTCCCTGGCATCAAGCCAATGACATTTAATTCTCCCCCCTTTAAGTCACAGGAAGACAAGTAAAGTGAAACATAGTAATAATGCCTGACACTATAAAGTAATTTTAAGATATTTCAATATATTTTTAAAACATTTGTGTAGAGCCAGACCTCTAAACACATGAATATCACAGTTTTAGAGCGTATACACTAACATCTGCAAAGAAAGTACACTTAGGATTTACTGTATGTTTCGTTTCTTCTTTTATATTGAAGTAGGTGAGCAGGGCACAATCTACACAGTGTTTATTGTAACACGGCTACTTTACATATTTACACAGGGCGAGCAATCTGTGCTTTTGGTCTTTTTCTCTTACTGTCAGAAGATGATCTCCTGTGAATTTGTGAAAACTTTTTGTGTTTTGGTTAAGATATTGAACAAAGAGTGTTTTGGAGGCGTGGAAGTAAATTTCTTTATCTTTTGTTTTTTTCTGAGTTGGGTGTGCAAGTCACCAAATCTTTATATTATTTTAATCACTGTTTTGTTACCTAAAACATAACACCATTTTGAAACATGTCAGCAACTCCTAGTAATTGATAACTGGGATTGAAAACATTTTTACACAGCGGGGTTACAGTAACACAGTGTTACAATTAAGCCTTAGGTATAATGATAATGAAATGAAAACTATGTAAATACTATTTATCAATGAATGTGTGGATATCTATCCATTATAGGCAGATATATATAGATATAATTTTATTTAATTTTTGTGTTTAAACCAAATTTTCTAGCAGGTGTTACAACAAACCCTCTGTTTGTTACAATTAAAGGTGACATAGAGTGATTGAATGGAGTATTTATCCTTGTTCTGTTCTGTGATGTGACATGTAGACAAATTTTTTTTAGTTTGGGTCTGTAATGCCTTAGAAGCTTCCTAAAAACCTCTCTCAGATAGCTCTATTAGGGTGGGGGATTTTAAACAAGTGGTTTTGCACCTATTTGGCTCCCCCTACTGGCTTAACTTGCAATCTCATTACTGATTGGCTGACTTTGCTGCCACTCAAAAAATGTAGCCAATTATTTTAAAGCGAAGGGGCAGTTGCCTGTGATGTCATAAGCATCAGTTTTTCAGATTGGGCTGTTTTCTGGCTGACATTTCTAAAAGAGGAATTTCTATGAGACTGAGATGTTTAGCACTTTTTGTATGTTTGTGAATGTGGGTAGACTACCATTATTCAACAAAGACAAGGTAAAAATGGTTTTTCATTCTCTGTCCTCTTTAACAACACCTAGGGGGTAAGTTGTAACGTTTGCACTCCTGTCACTTTCGGTGTAATTGTACGATAACGGTAGGTCCCACAAACAAACTTTAAGTGTTCATTTGTATAGCAGAGATGTGTGTTGATTGGGAAAAAAAATATTAATCAAACTGAAATATTTTTTGAATGATAGAGCCAAAGCCAAAAGGCGTTACTTTGTGCCCTGCTCTCCCCTACATACTGTATCTCAATATATCTTGAAATGACACAAAAGTATTTGTAAATTTTTAGTACAAAAGTAAATTTTACGGTCATTTCTACATATTTCTACAGATGTTAAGCACATTTCAGATAAATTTGAACTTGTATAGTATCGTATAAGCTTTGTTCAACATGTATCATATTTAAGTGCTGTTGTCCTCTATCTATATCTGGCTATGATTTGAACACAAAATGCATTTTTATAAGCAAATTTCCCCTTAATTTAAATTTGTACTTAATTCAAAGAGTTGTTCAAAATATTAATTCAAATATTATAAACATTTTTATAATTAAAATTTCAAATATATACAGTAATGGCAAAAAGTAATGTACAAATTTATTCTTTATTAAATTTTATTAACAGTGTTGGGGAAAGTAAGTTACATTTAAAAGTAACACATTACAATATTAAGTTACTCCCAAAAAAAGTAATTACGTTACTTAGTTACTTTTCATGAAAAGTAATGCTTGCTTTACTTTTTAGTTACTTTGTGTTACTTTTTCTTGGCTGAGGCTTGATCTCCTTTAGACCTTGCAGGTGTTTTTTATGACTGAAAAGTTCTGCATTCAGAAATTGCATATTTCATCACAAAAATGTCGTGCTCTGGCCTGCCATCTCAGTTTCTGACTCAAACTGTTCCCACACAGGCGTGTACGCATAGTGCATAATGTGTAATTCAGTAAATATTTTTTATTTAACTTGCATTATACTTTTTGGAAAAAGGAACTCAAATATTAATGTGTACATTAAAAAGTAATGCGTTACTTTACTCGTTACTTCAGAAAAATAATATTATTACGTAATGCACGTTACTTGTAATGCGTTACCCCCAACACTGTTTATTAATGATGCATTAAACATTTTGTATGCATGTTGCATTGCTGTCTTTGCAGTATAAGTTGAAGCTCAGCTTCAAGAAGAATTTAAAGTGGGTTGGCCAAAAATGTACACAACACATCTGCTTTAGTTTACAACACCATAGCCCAGAACAATGACTACAAGATATAACCATAAAAGAGGATCAACAAACATTAATTTAATATCAGACAAAACTGTAGTCAATGTATGCTTTATTACCGGTGTGCTTTTTATTTTTCTATGTTTTTTTCATATTCAAATGAACCCAGATTCTATAATGCAATTTGATTTATCTTTTTGCCAAATTATTTTGTCCAGTTTAGTGTTTTAAGTTTAGTGCGTTTTCCATTTTGTGCCACACACCTCATATTTTAATGATTTAATCTAACAATACGCCCCAGACATTACTTTTGGTCACTTTTAAAATCAGATCACCAAAATACTGAAAATATCAGCCAATTATATAACTATATTTAAATACACCAATACACAGCATACATAGTTTTTAAGTCTTTCAAATAACTGTGGTATTGATGTTTGTTTTGTTCTTTGTTCCAGGTCCTCCCTTGCCCGAGGGCCGCACTAAAGGTTTTCCTGTCCTTTCTTGTTCTTATGACATCATCATAATACCTGTCTCGTGAGCACAAGAGTTTGAAATGTAAACTGCTATTAAATATACATTGCATGGTGGGAAATTAACTTTGGGACATAATTCTAGTGGGCTTAAAAGCCTACAATATTTATCCTATTTTCATTTAAACTTATAGTGACACTTACATCCACTCTTGCACTCTTCCAAGAAACGGTCGAAAATACTTATAAACTAATTTGCAGGGGTGTATCCTAAGTTTTGCCTAATAAGCAAATATGTTCCCTCCCCCATGCTTATAAATACCACCTGTCGAGTTTGACAGTTTGGCTAGTTAGAATTAAGAAGTCAGGGTTTGACCGGTTCTTAGGCTTTGGCTTTCAGCACTAATCCCTACTGGTGGATGTAATAACTACAGTACTAACAGATACTCTATAGCTCTCTTCAGGTATATTTATCTCTCTGACTGTCTCTGCTATCAACAGCAAATGGGAAATCACGCTATGACATAAAATGACATCCATGACGAAGAGAATTTGCCTATTTTAGGGAAATTTTTAAAAGACATTCACTTTAAATAAGCCTTTAACAAGCCCCAATGACAAAAACAGGAATGGCGATTGGACTCTAAACGAGCTAAATCTTTGGTTAAATTAACTTGTGAATTTTGGAAACAACCCAGCACAGGTTAAAGCCAGCAGTTGGGTTTGTCCATATTTTACCCAACCATGGGTTCAAAAAATCCAGCATTTTGTGTATTTGTAGGCTTAATAAAAAACAACAAAGTTAAAGGACAAGTTTGGTATTTTACACTTAAAGCCCTGTTTTCAGATTGTTTATGATGAAATAGAACGGTTTTGATTGAAATTTGGCCATATGATGCTGGCCCGAGAATTTTCGGGTGTTTCTTTTATCACCTTCCACCTCTATAATGGCTGTATAGGTGCACAGGAACAATCCTTCCTAAAATGCATTAAACTTTCATTTACAAAGACGTGAAACTTAGCGAGTGGTCAGGGGTGTTCACTGATATGCTCACACAAAATCACCCTCCCTCAACAACACACACTACAGTGCTGTATGTGTCCGTGTGTTCATGTGTGTGTCGTCTAGTTTCTAATGTTATGACCCTGAGAACACTAAAGGTCAGTAGGACACACCCCACCTCAGAGCTGTTATACAACATTCACACAAACACACACATAAACAAACATGTTTATTAAAGTGTGGCGTGTTCATTCCCATCAGAAACTCATATCTTGTGAAAGGTTAAAGGCAGAAATGTCACTCTGTTTATGTAATTTTTAGGCAGTGATTCTATGCCAACCGTAGTGCCAAGAACAGCATTACATTATTACACGTACAAAACATCTGATATACAGCTGCAGAAAAAATTAAGAGACCATTGCAACGGTCCCTTTAAGTTTTTCTAGATTTATGTGTTTCATTCTGTCAACTACAGTCATTTCTGCCAAATTATTAATAAAAATTGTTTTTATTTGCATTTATTTACTTAAAATTGAAATGGGGAAACGGTCAAAATAACAAAAAAGAAGCCGTATTTTTCGTTCTTCAATACTGCAGAGAAAACAAGTCCAAATGAATTTCTCAGCAACAAAATATTAACGTTTTTACATGTTTTTAGGAAAAATTCAACAGCCCTCTCACATTGCATAGTTGATCTGTCGCGTGAGCAGCTCATGCTGGGTACACACCAAAAGATAACCGGGCAGATTTTGGGCCGATTTCCCCCCTTCTGGCAAAGCTAGCTATGTCCCGATTATCTTGATGGTTCTACAAATTATCTTATCAGATTTTCTCTTGGTGTAAGGTGTGTTAAGAGTGTCCGAACCTGATCAGAAACATGTTTAATATTTACGATCAGAAATCCTAATGTGTGGGGGGAACCCTGATGAAAAACGCACGCACGCTCTTGAGATTATCCCGTGAAACAAAACAATATCCAATCAGACAACGAGATGATGGAAGACGGAAGCAGTCATGGCGCAGCACAAAGTGAAGTTGATGCAAAGTGAACTTGTACAGACCATGTTCCCGCCGTCTCCACGACTTCACCCAAACCCTTTTCTTTTTTTCCCTTGAATTTCATTGAAAATCATTCCAAACACTATCATTGACGTCTTTCTGCATATAGATTTTGCAAGACTTCCTGTGTTTACAGTCGAGACTGTTTGCATGTAGTGTACTGTATTTGAGACATCATGGCACACCACACACTATAGGAGCAAAATGATTAAATCTATGATCTATTTATCTTCATGTTTGTGGTCTATCACATTTTGAAAATCTTATAAGATGTAAAAAATGTTTTGGTAGTACCCAGCATCAGACATTTACGTACCCGTTTCACGCGCTTTCAAAACGAAACTACACAGCAAAATCACCAGTGTTAATTTTTCAGGGATGGTGTTAAATACACAGTGTTGATGCTGTTTTAACACTATCTGGTAATAAAATAACACTGCCATTGCTAGGCCAGTGTTATATCCATGACAGTGTCAGTGTAAAACAAGGGTGTTATCAGATTTCACTCTGAGCGGTGTAAATCAAGCCACGCCTCCACTAAACATTTCCTGTCAGGGATTTTACCGCCATTTTCTTTCAAAGGAGGACTGAAGAGAGCAGGTAAATCTCATAATATTTACATGGTTTAGCTAAATTAAACTGTTATTTCTCTGTCTGACTCTACACAGCCATATGCCAAAAAACCTAAATAAGATATTTTTCCCATTTTATTTCCCCTTTGTTCGTTATTTGGTTCAGTTTAATCAGAGCTACCTTGTGTTACGTTGTTCCCTTGTTAGTTTGGTATAAAGTTAAACTTCTAGCTAAAAGTTTTAACCAAGAAGGATAATATTAACAGGAGATATGAATGAATGTAAGAATTGAACCATGATAAAACGCGACATGCACTACAAATTGAAGGTATGAAATTAAGTTAAATGAAAGCTCGTTTATTCACCATATGATGCTCGTTATGAGGTAACTTAATCATATAGGCTAGATACCGTGAGTTAACGAGGTCGTTTACATGCACGTGAGTGCACGGATATCGGTTAATTATTCAAATTACTGAAAAACACGGAGAAAACCGCAACCGCATCGTCATGTGTTTTTTTTTAGATGTAACTGTTATGCAAACAGGGAAAATATCGCCAAACCAACAATTCATTTTACCTCAGAATATGCACAGATTGGATGCATTGTGTGTTGTAAGCTTTTCGTGGCGCTAGATGTCAGACAGATGCAAATAGCAAATACATACGAAAGTGTAAAACGTGTATGGCGAACATTTGTTTTTCTGTCATTATAGATGCTAGTTTGGTGAAAGTACACACTGAGTGCTTCAAATCATTCAGAAGAGATGCTGTTTTTAGGGCAGTTTATAAAGAAGACCTGACATGGATGACTTCCAATGAGAAACGACTGCTAATACTTATATAAATTCATTACAGAAGGTAAGTTTTATTTATACATATAAATCATTTTATTTGACATAACTGAACAGTTAACCAATCTTTTTAGTATATGTAGTTTTGTACATATTATGGTTATTAATCAGGCAAGAAAGTGACATGACCTGCTGCCAACTTTAATAAAAATATATTATCTTCTCATACATTGTTTTGCTATTGATATCATATTAAATAGCAATCAAATTGATTACTATTTTGAAAATGTATAATTGAAGATTCATATTGTCTTGAGTGCTGTTTTTAATATAAAAAGAATGTTGAGTTTTCAGAGTCTTTATTGTCATTTTTTTGTAATAGGACCCTACCAGACTATATTTGAATACGGCATACCAGTGAATTCTGGAACTGTTATTCCTTAACCCAGTTTGGAGGATAAGAGCTTACCAACTAGTTATGTGAGTACACACAGTACTTTAGTACTGTACACTGTCTCTAACATGATTATACTGAGATGATTTTGATTCAAATAACGGTTAAAACTGCATCCTTTTTGGTATTTTCTTGACCCTTTTGTCTTTGAAAATCTGCAGAAATATGCTGAGGTGATGTATTGCAAAATAGCCAACATACAACAATTAAAGGATAATTGCAGACTACATCCTGATGAAGATATGGATGACCCTCTGTCTGGTCAACAGGAGTTTAAATATGGTAAGTGTAAATGGGTTTGCTACTTTTACGGTTTTAAAGTTTAACTGTATACTCATGGTGTTTAAATTCTGTTTTGCTAGGACGGGACAGTTATGTGGCAGCTCTTCCCTGGCTCATTTACCTCTTGCCTTCATTTGTGAAAGGAGGAAAGACTGGAGAGGGTCAATGTGCAACTGAAGCTACTGATTGTGCTGTGTAAGTTTTTTTGGTATTTTGTTCTAATTGTTTATTCAGCAGTTAGTTTGCTTGCATTGTTCACCCCATGTAAATGCATACAAGTTCATAAATACACATCAAATACATTCATCAAATACACTCTTTTAAAACACTCTTAGGTGATGAGCATCAATCCATGCTTTGAGGTGGATGGATCAGCACAGCCCTGCCTGCTCTGCGTTGGGAACAAAAGTTGCATCCAGAATTTTTGCATCATTCTGGACAAAAAAGCCATTCCCTGCATGATGAAGACCACTGATGCAGCCTTCCACTACTGTACAGTAAAACAACTACAGAACTAAATACCAGGTTGGAACGTGTTTAAGAAAAATGAAACGTCTTTTGAATTGAAATGTCTGTTTTGTTATGGAAAAATCTTTAGTATTGTGAAGGATAAGCATTTCTGCTTGCCGATAAGGTAATTGCATGTATTTTAATGTTCAAGTTTTGAGTAGGGTGGCTAATTTTTTTTAACTCTTATTTGATTTATTAAAGACCTTTATAATAAGTGGTTTTCATGTCACTGCGCTGTGGTATAAGATAACTTTCATTATTCCATACTGTATTCTGTTTCTAATTGTAGCTGAGGTATTTAAATAAGCAGTGTTAAATGCAAAGTGTTGTGTGTATCAATGTAAATATTAAATGTGATTTACTTTAATAAAAAGAGGTTTTGCAATATTTCTTGTCATTTTTCTTTTATAGAAACAACCCATTAGCAACAAAAGTGGCTATTACTCAGTATTTTAACACTTAACATTGTTGAATTCACATTACACTGGTGTTGACCTTAAATTAGGAGTGTTAATTTTTAACACTGTATTTCTGTGCCAACACCAGTGTAGTGTGGAAACAACAATGAATAGTGTTGAACAAAGTGTAAAATTTAACAATATTGAGTGTTAAATTAACATATAATGGGTGTTGTTAAATTAACACTACACTTTTGACTAAATTAACACAGTGTAGTGTGGACACATATACACACTTTGCAGGTGTTAAATTTGACACCGTGTGTGTTATTTTAACACCAGTGATTTTGCTGTGTACGGCAATCAGACGCTTTAGTTTTATCAATGAAAGGCTAAAAATAGCGCTGTTCACGCCAAGTCAGAAAAGACGTAAAACTTGTGTTTAATACCTCAGATTAGATAAATGGGTGGAGAGAAGGCAACCGCGTGTGGCTGTTGAACGCATTCAACCACATGTGCGTTCCGCAACTACAAAGCGATCAGATCGAAAGTGGTTTCGACTACCTCTGGATGTGGTTGAAAGTGGTCGAAAGTGGATGAGCTCAAAACGTTTTGAACACTGTTTTCACCTGGCATTAACGTCGTTGTGATCCGATCGATGAAAACGCATGTTAATACCAAGTGTAAACAGCCTCTTTGAATCGCGCTCTGGCCCGATCACACTGTTCAAAAAGCAGACCTTGTTCATATTACTACCTCAAAGGTACATATTGCTACCACCTATTAGCTTCATATTGACATTAGCTTTGAAATGTGAAAGAAAGTAGTGTTTTATTTTAGATACAATGCATTAGGGGTGACCCCGAATAGTCGAAGATTCGATGCATCGATAGGAGAAGCCTGATTCGACTACCAATCTCACAGTCGAATCGTCGCAGATGTGTTATGAAATGAGGATCATTCAATTTTGGCCGTATATGGGTGCACACATTATCTGATTTCACATATAACAGCTTTCTCACAATATATTAATATACAGCATATTATGATAATGCTGCAAATAATATGTGAAGTAACAGCTTTCAATAAATATTTTTAAAATGCGTTAATAAATCCAACATCCCTGTGACCGGGCTACACGGAGGTTTCTTCGTTAATAAACCATTGCCTCTTTGTTTCTACATTTAAAAGACAAAGCTGGCAATTATATTATGGCTATACTTTTCTATTCTTTTAATAATTTATTTTATTTTATTTATAAATCACTCTGGGTTATCTGATTTAACTATTTGGCTTGTGTTTTGTTTTTGTGCACTTGAGGCATTTTGCATATTTGTTCTGCACTTTGTTACTTCTGACCTTATTTTATTTAAAAAAATGTATCTATTATAAACGTAAATTCTGATCTAATTTAAGTCTGTAAATTTTGGATAGCTTTTCGTTGTATCGATGTTGCGCTATTGCGTGCTGGCCATGTTTGCGCATGTAATTTAGCCGAACGGGCGCTCTGCGTCTCATATTTAGAAGTTCATCAAACTAAACATTAAAAAACGGATGTTTTTCGACGGGTATAAGTTTTTAAAATGTATTTATCATACATTTTGGTTATCTTGTCAAAAGCTAAACTACAAAACAGGTAAGCCGTTTTTTAAAATGTCGGTGATGAAACGGAAACTATCTGCACCGAACCTATTTCTGCCTGACACGAATGTCTTTCTTGTGATTTAATATTATGGTTGGTGTTCACTTTTAAATGATAGCAAAGAGATTCCTGAAATAAATAATATCATCAGGTCTTTCTGTATCTAAAGTGAATACAGAGATGATCAAAGTCAGAGCAAGCAAGCAGGTATTTCTGTGCTAAATAATAACGCATAGTGTCTATAAAATCATTAATTTCAGTGTTTTTCATGTTATAAATTAACGTTTAATGAATTGTAAATAAAGATTAGTTTTTATTATTTGCAGTCACAATCACAAATTATTTGTCATTTCTCATTTGTCGGGGTTTTTTTTGGTCATGACTGCTTTGACGCGCTATATCTCCAAATTAAATAAAAACACCTAATTGTAGCCGGGGTTTCCAAGGCAAAATAACCTTTGTTATTTTTTTAGGTTTAGTTATCAAAATGTATTTTTGTGTGATGTTCTGTAGATCGTGGCTTTAAAATGTTATGAGGAATAAATAAACAAATGTTGCCTTATATATTTTACCTTAAAAAAATAAATATATAAATGCATCGTCAGTTTTGTCTTCGTTCATCACTTGAAAGACAGTTTTGGTCACTTTAACAGAAAGTTGTTTATGTGTGCTGCTTATGAAAGAAAATAAAAGTTACCAATTTGTACCTGGTCTGGCCCCCTCCCAACCCATGCAGACAAACATAGATATGATTCGACTATCGGTCGACTATGGAAAGATTCGACAATTCTGATTCAAATATGTAAATCCTTAGTCGAGGACACCCCTACAATGCATATATGTATTAGATATATAATAGTAAATGGTATATTTTATACTTAAATACAGGGTTCCCACACTTTAGTTAACTTCAAATTCAAGGACTTTCCAGGTCTAATACCCTCAAATACAAGAACTAAATGTGGGGACACATTTCAAGTGAGAGCAAGGTTACATTGAGTTACCTTTTAAGATACATTGTTACAGTTCACTTTCGAGGGAACTTGCGCTGCGTCACTGCGGTGACACTTTGGGGACGCCACCAAGGGTATGTGCATCTGAATGTGTATATCAAATTCAACTAATGGTGAGGCTTAACGACAAAGACAGGGTGACACGGTAGCCAGGAAGTATATCGCTATCTGAAATATTGCCAAAGACAGCGTTACAGAGACGCAGGAAGTATTTCAAATGAGACGCAGCGTCTCGTTCCCTTCTCAGGGAACAACAGTTACATACGTAACCCGAGATGCAATCCATTAAAACACACAAATGTTAATATTAGGTACGATTTACGATTTATGTTTATGACAAAGGTATTCACGACATTACTGTCCGACGTATGGGGTTCAAGTCATTCACTTATTTTTGTCCACTTCTTTCCAGTGTCATGTGATGGGAATTTGTTAAGAAATGAACAAGCGAGTGCACAGCATTTGTCTTCTTCTAAATGTATATCATCACAGGAGCACCGGTCAATGACTTTAGGTCTATTACATTGTAATAAGAGGAAAGCAGCAGCATTTTTACTGGTGGTTTTGTAATGATGAACAGTGTGTGTGTGTGTGTGTGTGTGTGTGTGTGTGTGTGTGTGTGTGTGTGTGTGTGTGTGTGTGTGTGTGCTTATAAAGTAAACAAAACTGGGTTGTGAGTTAAGTCCCATGTGACAATCTTAGTTACATAACAGCAACTGTAATCCCCCCTCCTCTCTCTCTCTCTCTCTCTCTCTCTCTCTCTCTCTCTCTCTCTCTCTCTATTTTCTATAAGCTATTGTGTATTGTGTGTTAGGAGTGACAATGCCTTAAGGAGTTACAGTAGCTTCTCTCTGTGACAGCCTCCTCTCTCTCTTTAGTATTTTGTATAAGAGTGAAACCATTTATACCAGTAGTTTACTCATATACCATTAAATGAAGACACGAACATACACACAAAGAAAAAATATTTGCCTTGTCGCAAACATTTAAGCGTTGTAAAAGTATCTGCAAAAATACCGGCTTACTACTATAAAACTACATTGGGGTAACTTTGTGTAAGCTATAATCATATTACGATTACCTGACTGCATGGTAATCATTTTTATAGAAATATTATACACCATCTGTCACGACTTCTTAACTGACTATTACCCAATAATGGAGATGTTACCAATGAGGACATCACCGCAGCACAAACACATTCTGTCACGGTAGGAAAATCCATTGTTTTCCTCCGTGTCATGTTTGTATGTGTGTGTTGTTCACTTACCCTGCCATGTGCTCGTTAGAGCAATCCCTGTCACCTGTGTGTTGATTGTCTCGCTCCAGCTGTTCATCATTACATCATCTCCATATATACTCACCTGACTTTCTGTTCCCTGCCAGATTCTATTGTTTGCTCAGTCTCCGTGTTGCTTGGTTGTTCCGTGTACATTGGATTACGTGTTTCAGTTTGGATGTGTATTGTCGTCGTCGTCTTCGTGTGGATGTTCCGTGTCAGTCTGGATTTCACCACTGCTCACCACTCCACCAACGTCGCACTCAAAACACCAACTTCCACCGTAGTCATCGTCACCATTGCCAGCAACAACACCGGACTGGATTACTTCCGCATTGACTTTGAATACTCTCTCTTTGTTTATATTTAATAAACATTGTTTCATTTTACACCTGCGTTTGCTTCCGTCTCTTACAAGTCATTACAGAAGAATCTGGCCAACATGGAAGCAGCAGGTGGTCAACCAATCTCCGCGTTGGAGGAGTTTCTCCAGCGATCGATGGCTCGTATGGATCATCAGGATAAGACCATCGAAGATATGCGGAAGGCCGTCCAGGTAATGGTGGCGAAGGTTTCCGAGCTCTCTCAGCGATCTCCGGACATCACGCCTCCCACTGCGCCACCCATGCCGCCCGCACCATCTTCACCTCCAGGGGGTAGTTTCATCCCGGAACCGAGACTTCCGATCCCGGAGAAATACGCCGGTGAGCCCAACTATTGTCGTACTTTTCTCTCTCACTGTTCTTTACATTTCGCCCAACAGCCCCGGACATTCTTCCTCGAGGAAACCAAGGTAGCGTTTACGCTCTCACTTCTCTCGGGCAAGGCTGCCCTCTGGGGGACGGCGGTATGGGAAAACAAGGACAGCTGTTGTTCCTCGTTCGCCTCGCTTTCTGTAGAGATGAGAAGGGTTTTCGACCGCTCCGTCGCCGGGAGGGAGGCCGCCCGTCTCACGGATCTCCAGCAGGGGGAGCGGTCGGTCTCAGACTATGCTATCGAGTTCTGTACCCTGGCGGCGGAGTGCAGGTGGAACGAGGAAGCGCAGTGGGATCAGTTTCTGCATGGGTTGGCGGATCGGATCCAGCGAGAGATCGTTACGGCGGAGTTACCCACCTCTCTTAATGGGCTGGTGGATTTGGCGATCCGGGTTGACGCACGCCTGTCCATTTCAGTCAGAAGAAGGACTCACGCCACGTCCCAGTTGAGAGGGG
This sequence comes from Misgurnus anguillicaudatus, assembly GCF_027580225.2. Taxonomy (NCBI): domain Eukaryota; kingdom Metazoa; phylum Chordata; class Actinopteri; order Cypriniformes; family Cobitidae; genus Misgurnus; species Misgurnus anguillicaudatus. The sequence goes on along the minus strand of NW_027395284.1, from coordinate 2,877,373 downwards.
AGGATGCAGGTCCATCCAGTGAAGTGTCCGCCGGCGGTCTCTCAGATCCGGAGCCCATGCAGGTGGGTCGAGCTCGGTTACCCCGGGAGGAGAGAATGCGGCGGAGATCCCTGGGACTTTGCAGGTACTGTGGCGAGCTGGGTCACCAATGTCCGCGGTGCCCGGTTAAAGGACCACACCCGATAGCCAGGCAGAGGCTACTTTCGGGCGGGATCTCCGCACAGAGGACCTCTATGACATCTACCTTCCTCCCGGTGAGACTACGGTGGTCCACGAAGTCACACACTGGGCACGCACTTCTGGATTCGGGGGCGGAGGGCAATTTCATCGATAGCTCTCTGGCACGTAAGCTTCAGCTACAGTTCATTCCACTCACCCACCAGATTGAGCCCTTCGCCCTCAATGGACATCCATTACCCACTATCAAGCACACCACTGCACCCATTACACTCATCACATCTGGGAATCACACTGAGACAATTTCATTTTTTATTACTGACACTGCTCTCGCCCCCATAGTTCTTGGACATCCTTGGCTTCATCTCCATAATCCCAGGATCGACTGGAAATTGGGTTCCGTTATCAGCTGGAGCGAGGAGTGTCATAAGTCCTGTCTTGTCTCTGCTTGTGTTTCTGTGTCTGAGTCTGTGTTTCAGGGGAAAGCAGTGGATTTGTCTACCGTGCCCGCGGAGTACCACGACCTGAAGGAGGTGTTCAGTAAGTCGCGGGCTGATTCTCTTCCTCCTCATCGTCCCTATGACTGTGCGATAGACTTATTGCCAGGTACGTTTCCGCCTAAGGGCAAGTTATACTCTCTGTCCGTTCCGGAGATGGAGGCCATGGAGAAATATATTTCTGATTCTCTGGCAACGGGGTTCATTCGCCCTTCCTCATCTCCAGCGGGGGCGGGGTTCTTTTTTGTGGGTAAGAAGGACGGATCCTTGCGGCCTTGTATTGATTACCGAGGGTTGAACAACATCACGGTAAAGAATACCTATCCTTTGCCGTTGATGTCTTCAGCCTTCGAGAGGTTGCAGGGAGCGTCCGTCTTCACTAAATTGGACTTACGTAATGCATATCATTTGGTTCGCATCAGGAAAGGGGATGAATGGAAGACTGCGTTTAACACCCCTCGTGGCCATTTTGAGTACTGCGTGATGCCTTTCGGGCTAACGAACTCGCCGGCAGTCTTCCAAGCACTCGTTAATGACGTGTTGCGAGACATGGTAGATCAGTTCATATATGTTTACCTGGATGACATATTGATTTTTTCTTCGTCTCTCCAGGAACATTTGCAACACGTACGACGAGTGCTTCTGCGGTTGCTAGAGAATGGGCTTTTTGTCAAGGCGGAGAAATGCGTTTTTCATGCACAGTCTGTTTCTTTTTTAGGACACATCATTTCGACTGAGGGTGTTCGCATGGATCCTGAGAAAGTTAAGGCTGTGGTAGATTGGCCATCCCCAGAGTCTCGCAAGGCCCTGCAGAGATTTCTGGGGTTTGCCAATTTTTACCGGCGTTTTATTCGCAATTTCAGCCAACTAGCCGCACCTCTGACTGCTTTGACCTCCCCTGGTTTGACGTTCAGGTGGTCAGACGCAGCTGAGGCTGCGTTTGCCAAACTGAAAAGCTGCTTTGTTTCAGCTCCCATTCTCGTTACCCCTGATCGTTCACGTCAATTCATAGTGGAGGTCGACGCGTCAGAGGTGGGGGTAGGAGCAGTGTTGTCCCAGCGCGCATCCTCAGACGGAAAGGTTCATCCTTGCGCGTATTATTCCCATCGTTTATCTCCTGCGGAAGTTAACTATGACATTGGCAATCGAGAGTTGTTGGCGGTCAAGCTAGCACTGGAAGAATGGCGTCACTGGCTTGAAGGGTCGGGTGTACCTTTCATTGTATGGACGGACCATAAGAATCTCGAATACATTAGAACTGCCAAAAGACTTAACTCCAGGCAGGCTCGGTGGGCATTGTTTTTCGGTCGTTTCGATTTTACACTTTCTTACCGGCCGGGTTCCAAAAACATCAAACCCGATGCTTTATCCCGTCTTTTTGAGCATTCCGATCGTACTGCTACTCCCGAGCCCATTTTACCGGAGAAAATCATTATCTCCGCGCTCAGATGGGAGGTCGAATCGAAGGTTTTGACAGCCTTAGAAGGGGTAACGCCCCCGGCTCGCTGCCCACCGAACCGTTTATTTGTGCCGGAAGGGTTACGGTCAGACGTCCTCCAGTGGGGTCATGGTTCCAGTGTTGCTTGTCACCCAGGGGTTAGTAGAACTAGGTTTCTAGTCAAGCAACGATTTTGGTGGCCTGGTATGGCTCGTGACGTCCACGACTTCGTCTTGGCTTGTTCGGTTTGTGCCGTTGGTAAGACTTCCAATCGTCCTCCAGATGGGTTACTTTTACCGCTGTCTGTCCCTTCGAGACCCTGGTCCCACATTTCGCTAGATTTTATTACCGCCCTCCCACCCTCTAAGGGTAATACGGTGATTTTGACCGTAGTGGACCGGTTCTCGAAGGCGACCCATTTCATTCCCTTGCCCAAATTACCATCAGCCAAGGAAACAGCGGTAGCTGTCATTGACCACGTCTTCCGAATACATGGCCTCCCGACAGACGTGGTCTCTGACAGGGGTCCCCAGTTTGTGTCCAAATTTTGGCGAGAGTTCTGCAAATTGCTAGGGGCGACTGTTAGTCTTTCGTCCGGGTTTCATCCCCAGAGCAACGGTCAAACCGAGCGAGCCAATCAGGACGTCGAAAGGGTGTTGCGATGTCTGGTTTCCAAGAATCCTTCGTCCTGGTGTCAGCAACTCTCAATTGTGGAGTACGCACACAATTCTCTGCCGGTGTCATCTACGGGCATGTCTCCATTCAAGTGTAGTTTAGGGTACCAACCACCTAATTTTGTCAGTACTGAATCCGAGGTGTCGGTTCCCTCCGCTAACGCACTAGTCCAGAGGTGCCACCGCACCTGGACCAGAGCTCGCAGAGCTCTGCTCCAGGCAAGGTCACGCACCAAGGCCAAGGCCGATCGCCACCGGTCGAAGCCTCCCCGATACGTCGTCGGTCAAAGAGTGTGGCTTTCAACCCAGAATATTCCGATGCGTTCCGTCTCGAATAAACTTGCTCCCAAATTTATTGGCCCGTTTTCTGTTACCAAAATCATTAATCCGGTAACAGTGCGTCTTAGCCTTCCTCCTGCGTACAGGAGGGTTCACCCCGTCTTTCACGTTTCCAAAATTAAACCGGTGATTTTTTCCCGTCTTAATCCGCCTGCCCCGGTGCCCCCTCCGCCTCGTATCGTTAATGGGGAGACCACATATTCGGTTAACCGTATTCTGGACTCCAGACGGAGGGGACGCGGATTTCAGTACTTGGTGGATTGGGAAGGTTACGGTCCGGAGGAGAGAAGGTGGGTTCCTGCTCGGGACATACTGGATCACCGCCTTATTGATGAATTCAATCAGCAGGTAAAGCAGGCTGGGAACGCCGAGGGGCGTTCCTAGGGGAGGGGGTACTGTCACGGTAGGAAAATCCATTGTTTTCCTCCGTGTCATGTTTGTATGTGTGTGTTGTTCACTTACCCTGCCATGTGCTCGTTAGAGCAATCCCTGTCACCTGTGTGTTGATTGTCTCGCTCCAGCTGTTCATCATTACATCATCTCCATATATACTCACCTGACTTTCTGTTCCCTGCCAGATTCTATTGTTTGCTCAGTCTCCGTGTTGCTTGGTTGTTCCGTGTACATTGGATTACGTGTTTCAGTTTGGATGTGTATTGTCGTCGTCGTCTTCGTGTGGATGTTCCGTGTCAGTCTGGATTTCACCACTGCTCACCACTCCACCAACGTCGCACTCAAAACACCAACTTCCACCGTAGTCATCGTCACCATTGCCAGCAACAACACCGGACTGGATTACTTCCGCATTGACTTTGAATACTCTCTCTTTGTTTATATTTAATAAACATTGTTTCATTTTACACCTGCGTTTGCTTCCGTCTCTTACAAGTCATTACACATTCACACATGTGATTTATAGTGTGCAGCGACCTAAACCGACACCTCTCCATGTGGGCCCGGTAAATCTCAACCGCTGAGGAGTCTTGACATAACCACTCAAAAAGGAAGTTTTCTGAGGACTCGGGGGCCAGAGCTTTGAGGAGCACTACTGTGGTGCCGCTGGGATGACGCATTAGCATTGACGCAAGTTAGCATTTTAGCACTTCTGGTTCCACTGTCCTGAAGTCAATGGGTTTTGGTTTAACTCTTAAATAAGATCTTGGGTTAACAAGGTTATTCTACAACATAAAACACACAGTAACTCGTGACTTTTTAAAGCTTTAATGTGTATTTAAAAGGGTGATTGCTAACAAGTTACTACATGGGACTACACACTTTGTCAGGGACTTTAAACCTCTCAGATCTCAAAAACAATGCAACACAGGCATTATTCCCAACAAAGATTCATCCACATTCAATTTTGACAAATTTCGGTAAAAACGTGTTTTCTATACCAAGAAAGTGACAAGATGAAAACCACTATTTTCTGTTACAAACTTTCACATAGCATCTTTAGGTTATAAAAACATAAAAAATTCAAATCAATAACTTGATTTTTAAAGATTTATTATAAAAATGAATTATTTTTTCCACAAAATGCAATAAATCTATTGAATCAATAGCCTATATAAATGTGCATACATCTTTGCCATGTTATATTCATTTAGTTGAACAGTTGTACACACTGATTAAAAAAATAAACATTAATGGCATTAATCAAAACACTTACTTTGTCATATTAAGATCACTGTCATTGCTGCGGTTATACTTGTCGCTTAGCATTTTTCACAGCGATCAGCTGTAAAATGTTTTGGTCCTGCTCGATTTTCGTTGACTTTGAGTAAAATAAAAAGTTTTTCATAAGATCCCCTGGGGTCAATGTGTTAGCATGAGAAACTTGATGCTGTCGGGAGATAAGCACCAGTCTCCCGAGTGCTTTGCGTAAATTATTAGATGTTGATGGCGTTTCTTTCTCATCACAGAAAACCATCACAGGTTTATCAATGTAATTAAAGTATTATTTTGTTTTGTTTGTTGATCACGAAGTACAAAGTAGATGAGGAAAACTAGGATTCCGTGTACTCAGCGCGCCGCCATGTTTGTTTACATTGCGTGACTGGTGGGCTGTAATTTCAGGAATGGATTTATTGCGTTCTGTAAAAAAGGAGGAGTGGCATTTATTGCATTTTGGGAAAAAGGGAGAAAAGATGACAGAATAACACGGCGAATATTGGATTTTGCATAAAATTAAGAATTTACTTTTAAATACTGACCTGATATAATACTGATTTTGGCAGTAACTCATTTTTTTCAAAAATGCCGTTTATCGCGTTTTGGAACCAAACTCTTCATTTTGTTAGCAGGGATCATGTTTTTAAATGTGCTTAATAAAGTTTAAAAGAGCTGTCGAAAGCTTGGTGGGGTGAGGTTGATGTCGAGAGAGCATAGTGTAGTTCGTTTGTAGCCTAAGGTTCAAGGGCAGCTGGTGACTTTTCTTCCGTTTGGAGTGTGGTGTGTGGCTCGTCATATCAAAATATGTGTTCAGTGCGTCATGTGAACCATGTGCATTATGCTGTACACGCCTCGAAAGCGTTTATGATAAAAGAGACCCTCACATTCAGAAAATACTTGCAAGACACTAAGTTAAAGTGCACCTATTTCATTGGTAAAAAAGTTATTTAGTGTGTTTGGGATAATACAATGTGTTCGTGTGGTTTATGGATAAAAAACACATTATTTTCCACAAATCGTACCTTTTTGTAGCTCCAGATATACTGCTTTCCTCAAACGCATTGATTTTGTACAAAACTCATCGATCTGAAAAGCTCTGAGTCCCTGATTGGCCAGCTAATCTGTACGTTGTGATTGGCCTGAATACCTCTGATGTCAGCCGGAAATATGACACTGTTAACTTACAGGTTGTGAGTTGTAGTCCAAGAAAACAGATTTACGTTGATAAACAATAACACGTGTTATTGTTTACTTTGGGTTTGTACCTTTTGCATATCGTTAACATGTACTAATACACACTTACACACCAAAGGAAATGTAAAAACGTGAATCTGACAATAGGTGCTCTTTAACACTAAAATCTGATTACACATGAGATTAAGCAAGTTTCTGGCCAACGCGAACGTCTCTTTTATCATAAACCCCTTCGAAGTGTCTGTCGCAGGCAAGTTTTTTGACTTGATGCATTATGCACACAGTTTTACATGATGCGCCGAACACATATTTTGACATGACAAGTCCCACACATGACGGGCTAAATACATGTTTTGATAAGCTTCGCATCTTAACCAATGCTAATGTTAGCTTTTTATTTCTAGTAAACACATTTAAAGGTTGTATTCATCTGTGAAGATTATCTTGTTGGACAAAACGTGTAAGTGTTTGTAAGTGTTTGTCTTATTTTTTGCGACACTACCAAAGTCTGTGGGAAAAATAAATATGCAGCTGGCCTACAAAAAATCTGTCTTCATTGCCTGCATGCGTCATCTATTATCAGTAACCAACAAAGAGATACACACACAATGCTTTTATCAAAAAGGGATTTTGGTCCTCTGTAATTGTATCTACATTTTAAAATTATTTTAAGGTCCTTGCCATAAAAATATAAATGTTAGTATGTTGTACAGTAGCGGATTAGAGGTCAAGTGAATCCAAAGGTCCACCAAAGCCATCTTGGATCAAATTTGCTTCTTTCACTGTAACCCCTTTAAGGCAAAAGAACATTCTGTCTTTCCAAATAAGCATCTTCTCGTGACCTCATATGATACATATCACCTTCGCTTTAGATTACGCTAATGGAGTGTTTAGGACTCGAGTTGAATGCTCGTATTCTTGCATACGGCTCACCTAATCTGAGTCACACACACTGAAACTGAATTACAAATCCTTGCTTAACTTCACATGACTGATGGGATATTTTTGGACTGTTTGTACCAAAAACTCGCCTAATTAGTAACGGATATTGCTCTGTTCCGAGCTATATTTAAAGACAAACTCGCAAGAAATGGGAGTCTCATCAAAGGAAAACAATTTTGTGAGCTGTGTGCCAATCCCCCACCCTTCCGAAACCACATCTTACGTTCATTCAGAGAAAAGTGGCCGCCAAATTATTGGCGAGCAAGATGCAGTACATTTTTGTAATTGAATACTATCTTATGCCAATTTGTACTGTAAGTATTTTAGGTGGCTAATTTGTAGCATTTGCTTTGACCCCTGTGATGTTAGGGTTAAGTGTGGGGTTTCATTATTGTTTTTTATGATAATCGTACATTTTTGCATGATTAACTTTGTATGAATTCAATAATATATAATATGATATTAAATAAAATATGTACGAATTCTCATGAGATCAGGCTGGAAAATCTGTTTAAATTTCTTGGTGCATACAGTATATGACAAAAAATGTGTAAAAATTATTGTTACATTTATTGCTTCAAGTTTTCTTACTGACATCTCAAATTCAACCTCATGGTAAGCACAGAGTTGATGGTACCTATTGACTTACATAGTATTTGTTTTCCTATTATGGAAGTCAACATTGTGCCTAACGTCAGTTATCAAAATGTCTTCTTTTGTGTTAAACAGAATAAAGAAACTCAAACAGGTTCAGAAAAACATGAGGTTGAATAAATGATTGAATTTTAATTTTAATTTCATATCCTTGCCCCTGTAAACCACGGCTTTGAGGGATTTGCTTCATTCAAAACATTTGATGGAGTATCTCGTCTTCTATCCTAAATTGTTTTTGTTCCCTGTATTGAAAATGTGGTTTACAATAATAAACCAGGCCTACCTCAAAATAAATCAGATTATTACCAAGTTTCATGTGGTTGCAAACCAATCGCTCTCAACGTTTAGATTTTTTAAGCTACCTTGTAAGCTAGCTGTCAGCGCTACATTGGGTTTACAGTTAGCGCTCTATCGGTTCAAAGCCTAATGACTGTTTATCAGTGGTTTCGGCCTTACTGTTAATGAAAGGGTGGTCGGCCACCTCAGGAGCCTAGTCATCTCTTCTTGGCCTCCGATAAAAGGAACCGACTCGCCAGGCTTTGATAGTTCTGCCCTAAAAAACTAAAACTTGGGGACTTGGCAGTCAAAAGAGCTTCACAACAAACTTGCAAGACCACGTATTGTGCCTTCAGGGTGGAAACGCATTTAAGAGGCCAGATACTCGACTGAATTAATGGTGCGTTTGGTGTCAAGCCTCTGAGGTGACTCGCCATCAGACTGGAACCGCAGACTTTTTCCCATTACTTATACTGCAAAAAAACATTTTCTTAATCTGCATTAACGTTTTTTTTATTTGATGGTCACTGCTTAGCGCTCTCTCTCTCTATATATAAATAATATTTCATGTCGCCTGGTGGCCATGGTGGCCTAATCAGCCACCTAGTTCGCCTAATGCCTTAGGCCGGCTCTGCATACAGTCGTCTGTTTTTGGTGTTTTCCCCTATGTCTGGGTTCGGCTCACCCCTCTTCGAGTCAGATAAGGACACATCTGCTGAATATTATCCCCTAGACTGCTGTGGGGCCCTTTATACATCAACCCCTAACATACTGCACACACGTACACACATGTACACACATACACCCCTCACGCTTTTCAAACACATTCGCATTCTTTGTTCTCCCATTCTCTAACTCCATCATCCATCTATCTTACCTCCATCTATCTGCTCTGTTCTGGTGTCTTAGCATTCCTCCGTCTAACACATAATGTCTACTTTTTGTTTACAAGTTTGTACTGTTTAGCTTTTCATTGTTTTCTGCCTCTGCTCTGGTTTGCTTATCTTTATTCTTTCATCTAGGCCTTTATTTCTTCCTGTTACACTCTTAAAAAATAAACATGGCACACAATGCCATTGAAGAACCATTTTGGCTCCATTAAGAACCTTTAACATCTGGAGATCCTTTCTGTTTAACAAAATACAATACAAAGGTCTACACTCTTGACAATAAAGGTGCTTAAAAGGTTTTTCAGAGCAATGCCATAAAAGAACCTTTTTGGTTCCACAAAAAACACCATTTGAACTATTTCTTTTACACATTTTTATAATGAAGAGGCTTTTGTAGCACCTTTATGTTTAAGAGTGTATGTGCTTTTGATCACTTTTTCAGCCTACTGGCAAGGCATAACCAATAAAGCATGTCAAATCCAAAAAGGTTGATTGAGAGTTAGTGCAAACTATTTTAAAATCTCTGTGAACCTAGCAATGACCCCAGTGTTGACCTCATTTCCCATGCTCATTTGAATTCTTCCCATACGAGTTATCAGAATGCGGTCTGACGTTACCACACACACACACACACACACACACACACACACACACACACACACACACACACACACACACACACACTTCACTCAGCACATTCCTGTTTTTCTAGACCCGGGCTACATGTTTAAAGGCTGACTTAAAAGTGTACACTAGCAAGGAGATTTTTACTTCAGAAAGGTTGGAGGGGAAACATTTATTTATTATAGAGGGTATGCACGTGACGTCCCCTTCGGCGAACGTGACTGTGGTTACACCCACTGAGTGGCAAAAAGTCTGAGCGACAGCATTAGCATAGCGTGAAAAATGCATCTTAAATGGGAAAAGTAGTTGTGTGATCCACTGTGCTAACAGATTCAACAAAAATTTGGAGCGGTCTTTTTCCAGACTGAAAAAAAAAACATTCAAAGGAGAAGTAAATCAATAGCTGTAGCCATATGTCAGGTATGTACAATTTTGGGATAAAAAAATACACCAATGAATACTCTTATTCTGTGTAATTGCAAAGTTTTGTCAGTGAGCCTGAAAACATCCATTATGATGAGTTCTACACAGGTGGGATGGTTTAATAGTGTTAGGCAAGATAAACATATATGTCTGGCCATATGCCAATGTCCACAGACTACTGGTTGTTTGGCAAGTTGTTAGGGTCACTAAATTCAATTTAAGCTGATAATAATCAGTTTTTTTCACAGCAGCCACTATGAAACCAGCCATTTTGTTGAATGTTTTGCCACTCAACAGGGCGAGCTCCGGCATGGTCACGTATAAAAGTAACGTCGTTACATACCCTCTGATTTACCTCACAAATGGTGTTTCATTAAGAACCACAGGCTCAGTTTCACAGAAAGGGCTAAATGCAGAATAGTTCACTCCAAAATGAGAACTTTATCTTTATTTGCTCACCCTCATGTCATTTAAACCCCAATATCTTTTGCAGATCTTCAGAACCCAAACAAAGATTTTTTTTTTAAAGTGTTGTTTGGGGTTTTCCGGTTACTATGGGAAACAAGAACAAAAGAACTAAATGACCCAAAAGTATTATAAAGAACTCCTGAAGACATTTATGGCGCACTCACACTATCCAAACCTCACCCAGGCGTGTTTGACCCCCAAAACCTGGTTCGTTTGACTAGTGTGATCGCTCTGTATCATGCCCGGGCACAGTTTGGTTAATCGCACCCTGGACGGTTTGCATAGGTGGGCTCGAGCATGGTTCACTTGGGTTTAGGCGCAGAACACGCGCAGTGTGATCGCAAATCGCGCCAGAATGCAGTTCAAAAGGAGAGGCGTCAATTGCGCAACCACTCACGTTCATCTGCCCTTCGTTTTAACAGCGCGTCAGTTCTACGCGGACCGCAAGCGCTGTGATTGGTCCACCAGAACCCCTCCCGTCAGGTAAAAAAAACTGCGTCATAGGTATTTCCGTTTGCGACGGTGAAAACAAAGAATGGCTAAGTTGAGGAGTGATTTAACTCAAACTGCTGTTTATTTACATCCATCTTGCTGGTCTTCTCAAATTATACACAACAAGTTGCTGTTTCTTCTTCGTTTGTGGCTTAACTTGCAAAGCTTCTTCTTCTTTGGCGTTCGCGCTGCTACTGTGGTTACACGTGTGGTTAGTGCCTACCAGCGGCCTGCGCGCGTGTTTGCACGTCGATGCGGACGACGACGCAAAAGTATAAATGAAAACCGACGCGGAACCTACGCCGTCGCAGCTACGCCGTAGGACCTACGCACGACTATAACGAGCCCTTTAGTCCTAGTGCGGTGCTTCCCAATCCTGGTCTTTGAGCACCCCCTCCCAAAAGTTTTAGATGTTTCCTTATTTAAAACACCTGATTCAACCTATCAGCCTCCTTTCAAAATGGTAAACCTGTCTTCCTAACAAGCTGATGAGTTAAATCAGGTGTGTTAAATAAGGAGACATCTAAAACTTTCTGGGAGGAGGTGCTCGAGGGCCAGGATTGGGAAGCGCTGCCCTAGTGTGAGTGCGCCCTTACTCTTCTACTTTCTTGTTGTGGATTTCACTGTTGTTCCAGTTGTTACACAATTTTTTTTAAAGTAAACATCCTAAAATTGCCTAAACAACAGTTCCGCTTTTTATTTTTTTATAAAACTTTATTTATCAGCTTTTATTTATCATTACTTTACAGCTTTATTTATTTATTTTCAGAAATCTGCATTTGGACAAAGAAGACATTGGTGATCCAAACCAAATGTGGGTGAATAAATAATGAATTTATTTAGTTTTTTTAAGCTGGGGGACTATCTATTCACCTAAAAACAACTTGCACTGACATTTTAAAATATTTCAGTGCCATTGTTTTGATTCAAGATACACACAGTAATGTTTTGAATAAGGCACATTTATTAAGACTTAAAAGTCCTAGTTTAACTAAGGCTTATACCTGGATTAATCTAAGCCCTGTGTGTGTAACCAGGCTATAATGTTTAGTTCTTAAAGCAACAAAAAAACTCTAAACAAACATTTTTTTGTTTGTTTAAACAAACATTTCATTGAATCATAAGTTTAGACACAGAATATGTAGATTGTATTGTACATTCCTGTTGCCATGACATCAAAATTTAAGGTTTTTAAATAAAGTAAACTCTAAAGGGAGTTGCGCAATTATGTCTTACACTGTGGCCAATTAAAATACACTTGGCAAACAGAGCAATAAAAAAACATAATTTTCTCTTTTTTTTGGAGCGACTGTTTATGTGGCGCCCCTTCCCAAAGTGCCCTTCGGAGGGGAAAATAATCCATTTTCAATGCACCTATCCCTATGTCAATGCAATGCATTAAACCACTGGTTCTCAAACTTTTCGGCGTGCCCCCCTCCATAGAAATAAATGACATAAAACTATCTCAAACTTAGAATTTGACTAAAACAAAACATATTAAGTTATAAAATGTAGCGCAGTTGGTTAGTAGCCTTATTTTTCTGTGGTTTGACTTCACAGATGTTATGACAAATTAATGTGTTGTTGTATAAAATATCATAAAACTTTGTCATATCATAAAAGTTTGGGAACCATTGCATAGCTGTGCATGTCAAAGCACTTCATGGGTCTTTAATATTCAGAGAGTTATTATGAGACACTGTAAACTTGGACAATATTTAAAAAGACACACTTTTGTCTGATGGATAGCACAAAGCCACACAGAAAAATTATTTTGAATTTACGCTTGTGTGTTTAGTTTAACAGCTGTTCCTGCACTGCTTTAAAAACCTGCTGTGTATGTGGATTCTTCAACGTAAACGTGTACACTTACTGTAAACTTCATCATAGCAACGCAGACAGATCCGATTATACCACCCTACAATAAAGACAACACTGAACTCTTTGTGTGTGTGTGCTTTTAAAAAGCCATTGTGTGTGCTGTGTCTACATGTTCAGATGTTAAACCTCTGTCATTTTCGCTCTCTAATGAGAGAGCAGGACTACATGTCTGTCATTCCCGTCAGTCAGCTACCTGGTTTCCAATAAACGCTTTATAAAACAGGTGTGTGTGTGTGTCTGCGAGGAGGGTCTTTAAAGTGAATTCAGGTGAGTCTTTAAAGGGTTTTCTTTGTTACTTCACATTAGTATTGTAGTATTGTTAATTGTCTGTAGTCAGAGGCGATGCATTATTAAAAACATAGCTTACATGGGCAACAGCCATACACAAATGTTGGGTTGTTTTAACCCATGGAAACAGCCCAGCATTTTCTACAGTAGAGACATACATAAGGGCCATAACTATTGGGGTTAGAAACCAGGGTTTTGGTTTCAGCGGCAACAACATAAACTAACTGGATGATGTTCACGAAATCCAGACTAAAAAGGTGTCCAGCATCAGATTTTTTTTTAAAAGCCATTGAAGCCAATTTTTTGCACATATAAGATTAAGGTCTGAACTTACTATAACCATTATTTTTAGAGGATTTAAAAATATTTCCTATACAATTACTTACATTTTTTAGATTATCATTATAAAAAATTATCATTACTGCAACATGATATTACATTAAATATATGCATTTACAAACTCATGTTTCGGTAATGAGAAATAAAAAGTTGTCTAGGTACTATGACAAACAAAATTTCAACTTTTATCTGGAGAGAAAAAATAAGAACTGCTTACCTGGTAGCTATCTTGAGTGTCTCAGTCAATTATGTCCCTTCCAACATTTTTGTTTTGAAAATGTTAGTTCCTTGAGGAATTAAACAATAATTAAAAATTGTTGCAGAGGATGAGAAAATTGGTCTTGAACACATTTATATTCCTTATTATTGCCTCTACATTTACCAATGATCACCAAATACTTTCTTTACAGTAAATGTTTATAGTATAACATGCACTGAAGCTTTTTATTTTTTAGATTTTAATTATAAATATTTTCATGTCAAAGAATCAAAATCCAGTCACGGACACACTGCGGTAATGAAATTTTCCCCCTTAAATTTGGGACAAAATTTGGCTTGTATGATGTCATTTGAAATCATGTGCAAAATAGTACATGGAGAGATGATTGTAACTGTATGCTTCTTATTTTAATACTCTTACCATATTTACTTCTTTTCTAAAAATGTTTCATGACACCTCATAAGTCGCGAGAATCACCCAAACTGCTTTTGTAGATCAAACTTAACTTCCGGTAGACCCCTGCATTAAATTAATAACAACATAGTCTAGAGTCCATTATTTTTTATAAAACGCTAAACAAATAACCAGTAAATAACCTATTTAAAATCATAGTTAATCAACAATTACACTGAGCTAACGTTATGAGTAAAATGAATGTATAATGTTAGTCAGATGCTCTTGCCTGTCTGCCAAATCCACACAGCTGTGACTCGTGCTCGTCATCTCCCCTCATCTTTTGGAAACCGAAACATTTTTATTTTCTACAAGGTATTTGTTCCAGAGGTCAGTTTAGACACTAGCCAGACCAAAACAAGCCAAGTTGTGTTCGTCTTTATCTTTAACCCCGAAGTATTCGATTTCGTGCGGCGCCGCAAGAACTAACAGGAGGATGACGTCAAAGTATCGCGAGAGCGGTGTAATTTCGACTCGCTCTCGCGATACTTTGCCGTCATCCGCCTGTCAGTTCTTGTGGCGCCGCGCGAAGTCGAATACTTCGGACCAAAGATAATTATTAATATTAAAAGGACTTTCCTTTGGGCCGACGCGTAACCGCGGCAAGGCGTGTGCGTCCGATGTCTGACCATACAGCAATGCCTTTTCAACAACCCACACTATAGCAATGTGGTAGCATTGGTTTTGTACAAGCATACTACACATTAAAATCAAAACATATAACGTATTTACTAAAACTCCACATAGGGCTTGGCAAGTCTTTAGTGTTGTGTCCATATACAGTCATGTTATTGTGTTTAGCCAATGCATTACTAATGTAAAACAGCGAATGAGAAGGCTAATTGAGTTAAACGGGGAATCTGAGGACGACATCCCCAGCGCGAGCCCTCCGAATGCGGGACAGTGAAAGCAGGAACGCTGCGTTCTCATCTAGGACATTTCGCCAGAGCGTCCAGATCTGATTAAATACTCTGTTGCCAACAATCAGGGCAAATCCCTGCAACTATGGCCTCAAACAGAGCTTAGATCCACCTGACTTAAACCTCAGATATCCCACACACATCCATCTCATAAACACTGGCGTTTAAGCCTCCACTGAGCTTATTGTCATAGCTCAACAGAGCATTGCATTAGCAATGCAAAAGGTCACAGGTTCGATCCCCATGTGAAAAACATTCTGATTACAAATGTATAGACCGAGTCACTCTGGATAAAATGTCTCCCAAATGCGCAAACGTATTTTGAAGGAATGCTTGGAGACAACTTCATGATGAGGTGCACCTCATATCATTCTCTCCCATACTAAAAGACTTTCCATATGTTCCTGTTCTCCAGAGCCTAGTGCTGTAATTCAAGAATCTCATGTTTAATACCCGGCTCTCAGAAAGAGAAATACCTACACGAGTAAAATGTGACTATACAGGCTGAAACTCATAAAATCAATAGATAGATGCTGATCAATAGCCATGCTAAAATACATCCCACGAATATGGATAAGTGTACCTCTCTACTACACAGTATGCAAAAGGTTGTATGTCAAATGAGTACCCAAATATTCACCCAAATACTCACAATAGAAGAAATGCAGTAGGATGAAACATAATTTTATCTATTGTGAATTAGTTGAATTGTGATGTGGCCACAATACTGAAGAACAGAGAGATAAGAGGTGAAAAATTATGATGACGACACTACCCTTCAGACACGTAAGGGTTATATAAAAGATTACAAAGACCATATTTTCTTCTTTAACAATAAGAAGTTATTGGTCCTAAGGTCATTATTTGGGTTGCATAACGATTAATCACAATTAATCTATTGCAGAATAAAGGTTTTTGTTTACATTATATATGTGTGTGTGCTGTATAAACAAATACACTCACATGCATAGATATGTATAAAGGCTAGATGGCTCGTCCGCGCTGCTGGCCAATGGAGTGCAACGTCCGCATTTTGGCGGCCATCTTACGACAGGGCGCTCGCTCACTCGTAGCATTGAGTTTTAATGATGCAGGTACTTTTAAATGACCATAACTTGATTAATTTTTTACCGATTTTCAAACGGTTTGGTTTGTTATAAACGTCAAAGATGTACCTATGACACTGCATACCTATACTAAAAATAAAAATAAATTCATGAAACATGTTAAAGCATCCAAAATTATAGCCACGTTAATAACGTCTGTAAAAACCCAAACCGTTTGAAAATCGGTGGAAAATTGAGCAAGTTATGGTCATTTAAAAGTACCTGCACCATTAAACTCAATGCTACGAGTGAGCGAGCGCCCTGTCGTAAGATGGCCGCCAGGTGATGCCGTTAGGGACTCCGCCTTGAGCCATCTAGCCTTTATACATATCTATGCTCACATGCATGTATATATATATATATATATATATATTTAAGAAATGTTTACATGTGTATATACATTTGTATATTTATGTACAATTTATGTTATATATAAATACTTAATATTTTTTTCTTAAAATGTGTGCATATTTATATATACATAATTATTATTCACAGTTCACACAAATATGTGATGTAAACAAAAACCTTAACTCTGCAATAGATTAATCGCGATTAATCGTTATGTAACCCTAGTCCTAATATGTAGCATTTAGTTACAGTTATGTATACATCTGGCACAAGTACGTACCTTAACGTAGGCCAACTAATATGAACTCTTTATGTGCAAATGTGTCGTTTTTAAAGGGGACGTTCCATGAAAATCAGACTTTTTCCATGTTTAAGTGCTATAATTGGGTTCCCAGTGCTTCTACCAACACAGAAAACATGAAAAATAGCAACCCTGTAACTTTGTTTTGGTAAGGCTCTCTCTGCAAGCATGTGAATATATAAGTCATTTGGATTTCGCTCCCCCCATGACGTAGTAAGGGGATCTTATTTTAATGATACCGCCCCTTCATCTGCGCTATCCAACCATGACGCAGCCCCACAAGTGCGAGATAAAGAGAGAAAGAATGACTGAGAGCACGACGCGTTTGTATTCTACAATCTTATAACTTGTAGTTTTAATGGTTTTTTCTTAAGGTTGAAGATGAGGATTAACGTTACCTTAGTGTGAGAGAGAGAGAGAGAGTGAGTGAGTGAGTGAGAGAGAGCAACACGACAGTTCACTTTCATCAATACAAGTATGTTGTTTAATATGTTTCTCTTAAGTTTATATGAATGAACATGTGATTTAATGCACTGCATGAGACAGAGTGAGAGAACAACGCGTATTCACTATCATACACAATAAGCATAAACATGTAATTTGATCTGTTTCTCTAAAGTTTAAGCATTAAACATGTTGTTTTATTACAGATCATTTAAATGTGCTCGTGGTTTGTAAACTTCTGAGTGTTTGTGGACGTGTATTTTATTGTAACATGCTGAAAATCATTTTGCCTGTTTACACACTGGCAGCATGAGACCGACCTAAAAGTCTTTATTTTTATTCCATAATGTTCCCCATCTGCTGATAAAAATTTATTTAGTATGCATAAAACAGATGACTGACTTGTTTAAATATATAATGCTGAAAATTGCTTACTAACTTCTTTCATGAGAGAATCTCCCTCTTGACGCCTTGTCATGCCTACAGCGTAAGCGCTTGAGACTCCGCCCACCTGAGCAGCTCATTTGGATTTAAAGGGATACACACAAAAACGGTGCATTTTTGCTCAGACCCATAAAGTGCCTATTTTAACATGCCACAATAAATTACCTATATGGTTCACATATGTACTCTGGGGACATCAAAGGTTTATTTAATATCTTAAAAACGTCTTGTGGAATGTCCTCTTTAAGGGTACCATAGTGACCATTTTATTCTGACAATTTAGTGTGAACAGAGCCATGGCTAAATAATGTCTCATCTCATCATCATCTAGCAAAAGACTTTCATAAAAGACACGTGAAACAGGAACGTCTGAAAAGATAAGCGCTTCTACTTTATTAAACATCAAGGTTTCAGAAGATACTGATCTTCAAACGGGTAATTTTACCACTGGAAATTTCAATCGTAAAACAAACATCTGTTTACATGTGCATACATCTATACATACACTCGTACCGTTTACGTGTTTCAATTCACTCGAGATGACCGATCATCTGCTTGCTTTCAGCAGTCATAAAACCAAATATCCAACATTATCTATCTTTATACAATGCATTATATACATGGGAGAACAAATTTGGTTGAGATGTTGGAGGTCTGGCCACACAATGGTTGCGAAAGTGAGGTCGCACAAACACAACCGCAGGGTGTTAAACTAACAACTGCAATCTATCAAATAACAGTAGTCTATCAGTTTACAAGAACACCACTGTCACAACCAATCAGAGTCAAGGGAACTGCGAGTATAAAAACTATAAATTTGGACTTGGTGGGAAAGGGAAATTTTAAGTCCCTGATGTGCAGAATACGTTATAATACATCTTTAAAAAATTAAGGTAACCCTATAGAACTGTATCATTTCGTTAAAAAGTTGGATTACACATATCCAAAAAGCAAATATTCCCCACAAAAAAAAAAAACTAAACAAAACGTAAAAATATTAAGACACATTTTTAAAAGATGTGTCTATAGAAATAAAACCATGAAATGTTAAATACTTTAACTCATAAGAGAACCAAGAACAACATTTCTATTTTCAATAATTTACAGATTGTTCATTGTTTTTCATTTCAGCAGCAAAAAAATGACAGACATCGAGTTTTTCCGTAAAAAAAAAAAATTCTGTGACTTTAGCAATGTCACAACACGAGTTATTTTAAGCAAAATAAAACAGGAAATAACTGTAATAACCTAAAAAAGTTGAGCAACTTCTACTGGCTTCCAAAACATAACAGCAGGATACTAAAATAAGAAACCAGTACTGCTGTCTGTATTGACTTTCACTCTATTGAGGCTTTCTTGACTTAAACCGTAACAAACTGAACGGTTACCGGGGTTTTACTCGGTTTGACCCATACTGGTGATATAATTATCAGTAACGTTAGTTCAGTCACAAGTATACACACCCATAAATGTAATCGCTTAAATAACGCTAATCTAGCCTAAGCAAGGCTGTAAGGCTTCATATTTACTGATGTTGGCGCCATTTACAAAAATTTTTTGCAAAATCTCAACTGTACTATTGAGTACCAACTCTGTGGTAACCAAATCTGTGCCTGTAGAAAAGTAAAATCAAAAAACAAAAGCAATTAAGTACCACTTTCTTGTTATTCTTTATGTGATATATACCAACTATAATCGTAGGGGCTGCGACCATATGAAATGAAACATGAATTCGTAAAGGTTTGACAGACATCACAGTGCGTGTTTGACAGCATGAGGTCAGGCATGGCTCACAGTGCTGAAACACAGTGTGTGTGTAAACTCTATGTTTTAAAATCCTGAGGTCAAGTCTGCGTGCTTGAGGTCGTCTGTACGTCTGCACTGGGTGTATAAATGTGTGTCGTATCGTGATGTATAACACCATCTGTAAGTCTGGTATAATAAACACTGCTGATAGATATGCCGCCGTACCCATGCGATCGCTCGGTTGAGCATCCCTGTACCAAACCATTTGTCGTACGCTTTTGACTAATAATGTACCATCATTTACATTAACATTGTGTCAGAACAACTAAAGCGGCACCGTTGTCTGTACCTCAAATCTGAAAGGTGCTGTAGTACCATTTCAAAGGCAGCTTTTCTAACAGCGATTTGTACCAAGTCTGTAACAGCTATTGCTCGGACAGTCATAACCAAGTTCTGGTAAAGTCTGAAGGAGTATGCACAGTGAAAGCTCGGTTTTGAGGGATCCAGGCTGTGGGAGACCAAAGGTCAGTGGAATCCAGCATTCGTGAGGTCCGGATATGTTGTGAGGTCCATGTTGTTTGGTAGTGTCCAGCTAATGCATTTACAGTCCAGGAAGATTCGGTTAGTGTGAGTTTCTTGAGGTCCAGTTTCTGAGGTCCGGCTTGTGATGAACGGTGAGAGATTCTGATGCTCCGGCTTTCTACTCTTCATTCTGGAATAAAGCAAAAAGAGGAAAAGATTAGTTGATGAAACAGCCGCAGATGCAACGAAAAAATAAAAACAAAGTATTATTTGGAGTAAAAACACAGGTTTTTTTAGAAATGTGCGTCAATATCTCTGAGACACGCATGGGTATAAGCAACCCCTCCCAATCCGTTCATTTGATCTAGGGTTGCATAATGATTAAGCATGATTAATCTATTGCAGAATCAAGGTTTTTGTTTATATCATATATTTGTGTGATTGTGTGAATAATAATTATGTGTATATACGTGTGTGTATTTATTTATACCTAGTTATTATTCACAGTACACACACATACACTCACATAAAGGATTATTAAGAACACCAAACTAATACTGTTTGAGACCCCCTTCCGCATTAATTCTACGTGGCATTGATTCAACAAGGTGCTGAAAGCATTCTTTGGAAAAGTTGGCCCATATTGATAGGATAGCATCTTGCAGTTGATGAAGATTTGTGGGATGCACATCCAGGGCACAAAGCTCCCGTTCCACCACATCCCAAAGATGCTCTATTGGGTTAAGATCTGGTGACTGTGGGGGCCATTTTAGTACAGTGAACTCATTGTCATGTTCAAGAAACTAATTTGAAATTACTCGAGCTTTGTGACATGGTGCATTATCCTGCTGGAAGTAGTCATCAGAGGATGGGTACATGGTGGTCATAAAGAAATGAACATGGTCAGAAACAATGCTCAGGTAGGCCGTGGCATTTAAACGATGCCTAATTGGCACTAAGGGGCCTAAAGTGTGCCAAGAAAACATCCTCCACACCATTGCATTAATGAGAAATTGAACAGGTGTTCCTAATAATCCTTTAGGTGAGCGTATATTATGTAAAAAAAACTTTTATTCTGCAATAGATTAATCGCGATTAATCGTTATGCAACCCTAATTTAAATCACACCATTTGATTTTTGCTCTGACCTGGTTGATAAACAAGCACTGTAGTTTCCTTCAAAGGCTGGATTTACATTGCAAATATCAATGCCTAATTCCGATTTGTTGCCTACATCCGATTTTTTTTTACTATACGCTTGCATCATATTTTAAAAGTGACTCATATTTGATATCTGCATTTACATGAAACCAGTGTTTCTCAACTCCAGTCCTCGGGCCCCCCCTTCCCAGAATGTTTTAGATGTCTCCTTATATGAAACATCTGATTCCACTCATTAGACTCCTTCCAGAATATTTGAAATGTTATCTTAAAGGAATAGTCCATTTTCTTAATAGAAAAATCCAGATAATTTACTCACCACCATGTCATCCAAAATGTTGATGTCTTTCTATGTTCAGTCGAGAAGAAATTATGTTTTTTGAGGAAAACATTGCAGGATTTTTCTCATTTTAATGGACACCAACACTTAAAGGGCGATTTATAGTCGTGCGTAGGTCCTACGGCGTAGCAGCGACGGCGTAGGTTCCGCGTCGGTTTTCATTTATACTTGTGCGTCGCCGTCCGCGTCGACGTGCAAACACACGCGAAACCGCTGGTTGGCAGTAATCACGCGTGTAACCACAGTAGCAGCAGAAGTCGTCACAGAAGAAGAAGCTAAGCAAGTAAACCCACAAACGAAGAAGAAATAGCAACTTGTTGTGTATAATTTGAGAAGACCAGCAATGATGGAAGTAAATAAACAGCGACTTATGTTTCAGTTTGAGTTAAATCACTCCTCAACTTGGCTCATCTTTGTTTTCACCGTCTCAAACGGAAATACCTATGACGCAGTTTTTTTTACCTGACGGGAGGGGTTCTGGTGGACCAATCACAGCGCTTACGGTCCGCGTAGAGCCGACGCGCTGTTAGAAAATTTGTGAGGTGCGCGTCAGGCTACGCAGAGCTACGCACAGGCTACGGATAGCCTACGCCGTAGCTACGCCGTAGGACCTACGCACGACTATAAATCGCCCTTAATACTTAACTCAACACGTAACAGTTTTTTCAATGGAGCTTCAAAGAACTATAAACGATCCCAAACGAGGCATTACGGTCTTTTCTAACGAAACGATTGTCATTTTTGACAATAAAAATAACAAATATACACTTTTAAACCACAATTTCTCGTCTAGATCCGGTCCTGAAAGCGTCAGCGTGAACTCACGCAATACGTCATGACGTCAAGAGGTCACAGAGGACGAACGCGAAACTCCACCCAAGTGTTTACAAGTGTGTTGAAAGAGGACCGTTCCAACGTTGTTGTATGTCAAATGATACTAATTAATGTCTTTGTGGCAGTTTATTTTTTACAATGGTCCGCAAATGTGCGTTTTATATATGTAACACGTGACCTCCCTACGTCACTACGCATTTACGTTAGGTCGCGCTGCACCGGACCTAGACGAAAAGTTGTGGTTTAAAAATGCATATTTTTATTTTTATTGCCAAAAATGACAATCTTTTCGCTAGATAAGACTCTAGACCTTATGCCTCGTTTGGGATCATTTAGAGTCCTTTGAAACTCCGTTGAAAAAAACTGTCAAGTGTTGAGTTAAGTGTTAAGTGTCCATTAAAGTCCGTTAAAATGAGAAAAATCCTGCAATGTTTTCCTCAAAAAACATAATTTCTTCTCGACTGAACAAAGAAAGACATCAACATTTTGGATGACATGGTGGTGAGTAAATTATCTGGATTTTTCTTTTAAGAAAATTGACTATTCCTTTAACACACTTACAAGCTGATGAACTGAATCAGGTGTTTTATATATGGAGACATCTAAAATGTTCTGGGAGGGGGCCCGAGGACTGGAGTTGAGAACCACTGCACTAAACACTTGGCAAAACAATTCAAGGTAGACATACTGATCCGGAACAGAAACACGGACAAAATGATTATACTAAATTATAGAGATTTATTTCTGTAACAAGTCATAAAACTTTAACATTACAGCACTAAGTGGAGCCGTCGTCCTCCATTGCGCTGCTAAGAACAGTCACGTCATCGCGGGTGGTTTCCATCATTTGCCAGTGTTGCATTTTTAATGACGCACGACACGTCTTGACATGGGAATAGTCGATCTGTCCGCTTACATTGCGGATGCAAATACACGTATCCAATTCATATAAGATTTATTTTCACATATGAATGAGGCCAGAGAATAACGTAATGCGCGCTTTTTCCTGCTTATACGTCCATGGGTCATATTTGATCTGTGCACTTCAGAGAAAAATAATGGAATCGAGTCCCTTCAAACAGGCCAAAGTGATCAATACAGATTTGAAAAGCCAAAATCCCTTACCAATTCTGGTCTCTCACCCTCTATGCATTCACAAGAATGTGTGTGTCTCGCCCATCAGACGTGTTGCCAACTCTTGCCCTGTCCAAATCGCACCTCTAATCCACCGAGACGCGCACAAACAACTACGAGCTGTTTTTGTTATATAACACTCAACCTGACCGTGATTAAAAGATCAGAACATAGACGGAAAGCATTAACACTTCCACACCTGTTCATAGCATAAAGATGTTACGTATGACTTCATTACATACTTTATACACAACTTGTGTCTGTCTATACAAATGTGTATTTGTAGCTCAGTTTTTATGCCTAGTGAGCTGCCCTTTCACTTTTCATTTAACTGACTTAATTCTGTCCATCACAACCTGGTCTATACGGCTAAATGAGCTTATTTGTTTGGACTGGTTCAATTCGGTTCCCAGACCTTTTACCTGAATCCACCGTTGCTTCGAACGCATTATGTAATTTGTGAAAGAGCACAAGCCATTACAACATGGAACGAGTGACCTGATTTGTTTTCCGACATTCAAAACAAATACAAATCCTCCTCACTAATGTCTCCAAACCTCTAAAATGACATTTTCCATTAATTGTTTTAATTATAGCTTGGATTCAAAACCTAGAATGGTGCAATGTTTATACATCAAAACAAAAGTGTGCTCCCTACACAAACACGTTTACATATTTTACATACATATTCATGCAATTGCACTGCATGCAAGATGGCATGGATTATAAATATGTACTGAAATGTATTGACAAATGTTCTGCACAAAGTTTATTCCAGTATTTACATGCTTTTTATTTTTACAAACTGACTCTAAATAAATCAGCTGTAAGCGCTAGTGGATTTGCTTCCCATGAAAGGTATTCAAATGAGTCATTTGAGGTTTTTTAGGGTTAGTATGCTGCCTGTAAAGATTTAGACGATAGAAAGAAAGGTAAATTCATAGTATCTGATCTGACAAAAAGATTCCTTGAGGTCATTACATAAAAAACCTATAGGGTGGTACTTGTGCACATGCAACAAAAGCACATAAACTCAACACCTATGAGGTCGAACTGCTTAAAAATGAAAGCAATTAAGCAATGACACTATAGTCTGCTTATGAAAAGAGGAAGGGCCCAGCGCTGCGCTCCCAGCTGTTACGATTAGGACTCGGTTTATATCTACGGGAAGGAAAGACCAGGCCTGAGCTCGAGCTTCAGAGCAGCAGTGGCTCGAGAGAAACCTCAGCTATAAATACAGCGCTGTGTAGCAGCGGAGCAAAGAGCCGCGGGGCTGTCGGAGCGGCGGCGAGAACATGAAAGACCCCTCACATCTTCTCGGCAACCCCCAAGTCAGGCGCTTTTATAGGCGAGCATTTTAGGGCCTCTTTCCTCTTTACTTAGAAAACCAGAGAGATGGAGAAAATTGCAGAGAATAAAATTATAAGCTGCTGGACTGCTCAAAAACATAGCGTGGGAAAAAAATCAAGAACGCCAGTCAAAAATATTGCTCCTGGAAGTCACAACGTCCTGGAAGGAGGAGGCGGAGCTACCAGTAGTATTTTGCATTACCAGAATTCTTATTGTTAAATTGTGTTTATGGATTACAGCACTGCAACATTCCTTAGCTGTCATCAATTCTCTCTAAATAAGAGAAAGAAAAAAGAAAGAAAGAAAGACAGACAGAAAGAAAAAAGAAAGACATAGACAGACAGAAGGAGGAAAGGCAGACAGACAGACAAAGATAGTCAGAGAGAAAAAAAAAAAAGACAGACACTCAGAAAGAGATAGGCAGACAGAAGAAAGAAATGCAGGTAGACAGACAGAAAGACAGACAGACGGAGACATAGGCAGAAAGAAATACAGACAGACAGACAGACAGAGAGAAAGAAATAACTTTTTGACGCCATGCCAGACAAACAGACTGAGAGACAGAAATACAGATGGAGACACAGGCAGAGAAATAACTTTTTTTGCCAGACCGATAGGCGGAGAGACAGACATACAGAACTTTTTTTGACGTCATGCTAGACAGACAGACAGACGGAGACACAGGTAGAAAGACAGAAAAAAGAAAGACATAGACGTGTGGAAGAAAGGCAGACAGACAGACAGACAGACAGACAGACAGACAGACAGACAGACAGACAAAGATAGACAGAATGTTTTTTGATGCCATGCCAGACAGACAGAGAGACATACAGAGAGAAAGACATAACTTTGATGCCATGCCAGAAAGACAGACAGAAAGATAGAACGAATGTTTTTTATGTCATCCCAATCAGACAGACTCAGAGACAGACAGACAGACAGACAGACAGACAGACAGACAGACATAACTTTTTTGATGCCATGCCAGAGAGACAGAAAGACAGACAGAAAGAGAGAGAGACATACAGAAAGAAAGAGAGACAGATAGACGGACGGACGGAGACACAGGGAGAGAGAAAGACAGAGAGAGACAGACAGAACTTTTTTTTGACGTCACGCTAGACAGACAGACAGACAGACAGACAGACAGACAGACAGACAGAGACACAGGCAAACAGACAGAAAAAAGAAAGAAAGACACAGAGACAGAAAGACATAGACGCAAGGAAGAAAGGCAGACAGACAGACAGACAGACGGAGACACAGGCAGACAGACAAAAAAAGAAAGACACAGATGCGAGGAAGAAAGGCAGACAGACAGACAGACAGACAGACAAACAAAGATAGACAGAATGTTTTTGATGCCATGCCAGACAGACAGAGAGACATACAGAGAGAAAGACATAACTTTGATGCCATGCCAGACAGACAGACAGAAAGATAGAACGAATGTTTTTTATGCCATCCCAGTCAGACAGACTCAGAGACAGACAGACAGAGAGACAGATAGAAATAACTATTTTGATGCCATGCCAGACAGACAGACAGACAGACGAGACAGACAGACATAAAGAAAGACAGACGGAGAAATGGGCAGAGAGACAGACAGACAGAAATAACTTGACACCCTACAAGACAGACAGACAGACAGACAGAATGTTTGAGAGAAAGGCAGAGAGAGAGAGAGAGAGAGAGAGAGAGAGAGAGAGATAGAGAGAGAGAGAGGGGGGGAGACAGACAGACAGACAAAGAGAGAGACAGAAAAACAGACAGACGGAAGGAGACACAGGCAGAGAGAAAGACACAGAGAGAGAGACAGACAGACAGAACTTTGTTGATCCCATGCCAGAGAGACAGAAAGACAGACAGAAAGAGAGAGAGACATACAGAAAGAAAGAGAGACAGATAGACGGACAGAGACACAGGGAGAGAGAAAGACAGAGAGAGACAGACAGACAGACAGACAGACAGACAGACAGAACTTTTTTGGACGTCATGCTAGAAAGACAGACAGACAGACAGACAGTCAGACAGACAGTCAGTCAGACGGAGACACAGGCAGACAGACAGAAAAAAGAAAGAAAGACACAGAGACAGAAAGACATAGACGCGAGGAAGAAAGGCAGACAGACAGACAGACAAAGATAGACAATGTTTTTGATGACATGCCAGACAGACAGAGAGACATACAGAGAGAAAGACATAACTTTGATGCCATGTCAGACAGACAGACAGACAGAAAGATAGAACGAATGTTTTTTATGCCATCCCAGTCAGACAGACTCAGAGACAGAAATAACTTTTTTGATTCCATGCCAGACAGACAGACAGACGAGACAGACAGACATAAAGAAAGACAGACGGAGAAACGGGCAGAGAGACAGACAGACAGAAATAACTTGACACCATACAAGACAGACAGACAGACAGAATGTTTGAGAGAAAGGCAGAGAGAGAGATTTTTTGATTTTTCAAGCTTCTTTATATAACAATATTACTCATCATCAACAGATCTTACAAAAGTTTTTTAAAAAACATTAAACAAAAAGTGCAAAATTAAGTTCATTGTCAATAACTGAGCACAAAGCTCCTCTGTGACACCATATTCCTTCAAAAACATTTAAAGAGTTCATGATTTTATAAAAACGAAACTCAATCATAAGTCTTGATTTGATCATGGCTGAAAACACCCTTTCCACATTATACTCACTTTTTTGCTCAATTTTATCCCTTCTGCTAATATAAATGGCCATTTTGGCTTTGCCCAGAATAAAATTTAACAAGTTACACTCGTACTTTCTTCTTTGGACATATTTACAACCCAAGATAAAAATTTGCACAGAAAACTTCTCATTAAAACAGTTAAAAATATCTTGCAAACAATCAAACAAAGGCTTAAGTCTTGAACAATACAAAAAGGTGTGAAAAACAGTCTCCCTCTGAAAACAAAAAGGACATTCTTTGCCAACATCTGGATTTAAAACAGAAATAAAAGCATTAACAGCAACAATGCCATGTAAAATTCGCCATTGTAAATCTCCATCTCTTTTAGCTAACGGTGGCTTATACAGTGCTCTCCACTCTGGTTTGACATCATTACTCATTTTAAAAATAGTACGCCATGGTGTATCAATTCTTTCATGGAGTCCTTTTTTATTAAAAGATTTTACACAAGCATTGTACATATTTTTACCATTATTTTCATACATATCCATGTCTATCAACTTTTCAGAATCCAAAAACAATCCTGTATATTCACCTAAATTGGGTGAAAGAAGCAGGTTTGGAAATGTATCTTTCTTGTTGGGGATCAATTTCCCTTCACAATAATCCTGAAGCATTTTCACTTCTTCTGTTGTAAAAACAGATAGTAATTTTTGTAACACTTGTGCAACAATTCGAGTGGACTTCACTCCTAAAACATTAGCTACATCTTCAACTTTTCCCAGACTTGGGCCAGCCACTTTAATTAAACGTTTTACTGTTGTTATCTTGGATTTAATGAATACTGCCGTCATTGACCCACATGCACCAAGAATGTCCAAACGTGACCCATAAATCAGGGGTTCCTTCAGTAGCCAAAATATTGAGGATGTAAAGTCAGTTCTTTTTACTTGAAAAAGGTCCCAAACTTTAAAAAGATTACTATAAAACTTCGGCAAACTGGATGTATTCATTCTTTTGGGATCTAACAAGAACAATGATTTATCTAAACATAGTCCTTCGGCAGTCCTTAAAATTGCACTGGCCACTGGCCTCCAACTTAAGTCCTCTGGGCCATTGAGAAATCGCTGTAGGAAATGTAAACGAAAATCTGCAGTCCTACTTTGCAAATGTACAAGTCCTTGTCCTCCTTCTTCCTTTGGCAAATACAATACATTATGTGGTATCCAATGCAATTTGTCCCAAAAAAAATCTACTAAAAGAGATTGGATTTTTCCTAATAACCATGCGGGTGGATCTATACAAGCTAGTCGGTGCCATAAAGAAGAAGCCACCAGATTATTAATAATCAAAGCTCGTCCTCTATATGAAATATTTTTTACAATCCATTTCCATTTCATAAGACGACCTTGTAGTTTCTCAATTGTTCCCTCCCAATTTTTTTGAACAATCGTGTCGTCTCCTAAAAACACTCCCAAATATTTTAAACCATCTTTTTTCCAACTTAACCCATTTGGTAGTATTGGTACCCCTCTTTCCCACTTCCCTACTAACACTGCTTCACTTTTATCCCAATTAATTCTTGCAGAAGAGATGGTTTCAAACTCCCTCAATGTTTTTAATAAAATATTCACATCATTTTGCTTGTTAAGTATTATGACAACATCATCAGCGTAAGCTGATAAACAAAAAGTACTTTTACCGGCTTGTAAAGATACCCCTTCTAAAACTCTTCTCAATTTATTTAAAAATGGTTCTATTGCCAACGTATAAAGTATTCCTGATAGAGAACAACCCTGTCTTACACCACGACATACTTTAAAAGGAGCACATAAGCCACCGTTAACTTTCAATAAACTCTCAATGTCATTATATAATATTTTAACATAACCTATAAAATCAGAACTAAAACCAAATGCTTGTAGAGTTTTCCACAAATAGTTATGTTCTACTCGATCAAACGCTTTCTCCTGATCTAAGGAAATCAAACCCATATCTACTCCCAATATTCTAGAGACATCAAATAAATCTCTTATTAGATGGATGTTATCGAAAATTGATCTGCCAGGCACACAGTAAGACTGACCAGAATGGATTACCTCTTCCAAAACCCGTCCTAGTCTAGTAGCTAACACTTTTGAGAGCAATTTATAGTCGTAGCACAATAAAGATACGGGTCGCCATTGCTTTATATCTCTCACATCACCTTTCTTTGGCAAAAGGGTAAGGACCGCTCTTCTGCAGCTTAGCGGCAGAAGTCCTTCGACTAGACTGTCGCTGAGAACTTCCAGCAGATCCTTACCTAACACAGGCCAACAGGCTTTATAAAACTCAACCGGGATTCCATCGATCCCGGGAGCCTTGCCATTCTCCATACTTTGCAGAGCTTCATATAGTTCCCCCAGGCCGATGGCTCGCTTTAGTGCTGCATTAGAGTCTTCAGAGACCTTCGGCAGCTCTTCATAAAAACTCTGTTCAACAACCCGATCCTCTTTGTGTTCGCAACTATAAAGCCGTTCATAAAATCGATTCGCTCTTTCCCGAATTTTTATGGGACCTGATAAAAGAGAACCAGTCTCAGAAAATAAAGAATGTATCAATCGTTTTTGACCATTCCTTTTCTCTAGACTAAAGAAGAACTTTGACGGCACGTCCATCTGGTCTATATCTTTAAACCGTGATCGAATTAGCGCCCCTTGTGCTTTCATTCTTTGCATATCAGACAAAACAGATTTCTTTAAAAAAAGGGAATCAATATGCGCTTGATTTCCACTTAACTCCGCTACTTCTTGGAATTTTAAAATTTCATCTTCTAAAACTTTTGTAGATTTAATTATATCTTTCGTGACATTGTGAGTATACTGTTGACATAGCTGTTTGATTTGTGTTTTTCCAAACTCCCACCATTTCTGTAAAGACTGATAATTAGCTTTTTCATTCCTAAAATTCTCCCAAAAAAATTTAAAAGTTTCAATAAAATGTGCATCACTTAATAAATTCGTATTAAAATGCCAATAAGCACTTTTTGGTTTGACAAAGTTTAAAGTTACCGTACATATAACTAAACTATGATCTGAAAACCCAACTGGAATTATAAAACAGGTCTTAAAAATACTAAGATGGTGTTTAAAACAATAGAATCTGTCCAGTCTTGCTAATGACAACATGTTGTCACGGGCATGTGCCCATGTGTATTGCTTTAGATTCCCATTTAAACTCCTCCATATGTCACATAAGTCATTTGTTTCAATCATCTGAATTAGTCGTTTGCGAGAGAGTAAATGTGGTTCTACATGATTTCTATCTATATTAGTTTCTACACAGTTAAAATCTCCACCTAGGAATAAATGTTCTTCACCATTACATTTTTCTAAAGTTTCAGAAAGAGTATGTAAAAAAACCATTCTTTCTACTGGTAAGGTTGGAGCATATACACACATAAAAACAAAGGTATGGCTCTCAACCTGAACTCGAATCTTTAACAACCTTCCTTTCACAACCTCTTCCACCTCAGTAGAATGGGGAGTAAAATTTTTTGAAAATAAAATGGCAACGCCTCCACTAAGTGAGGATTTATGACTTGAAAAAAAAAGACCTTTAAATTCTTTTGTCCAATCAGCAGCATTTGTTATATCACTGTGTGTTTCTTGTAACAGTAAAACATCAAGTTGTTTCTGACTCATAGTTTCGTATATCTCTGTACGTTTTATGGAATCCCTTGCTCCATTTACATTTAGGGATGCAATACGAATATCACCCATAACAAAAATAAAAGAATATAAAAGTAAACTTAAGCCATAAAAAAAACAGCCAATATGGGGTAAATAATTAAGCCAGTTCAATGCCATCAATTTATTCTGTCGGTTTGAGTTTTGTCACAAATTTTTTCAACCTATAAACTTCTTTGTTTGTAAAATACCCCTCACTCATAAAAGTTCTAGTATTTTCCACAAAGCGTTTAATGTCTGGAAAATAATCAGCAACCTGTACCCCCCTCAGATTTTTTGTCAGTTTTAAAAACTTCTTGATTTCATCAGTACCATACTCGTGACATATCCACTCATTCTGAGAACAACTAGAAGCACTAGAATCAGATAAATCACTATCATTGCCATCATCATCAGCATCAACCTCCTTTACATGTTCTGTTGTTTTAGCTTGCTTTGATTCTGAAGCCTTATCATTATTTTTCCTCTTTAAAGGTGCTTTGAATACAGCCTGATCTAAATCCCTCATTAAATCATCACTTAAGCTGACACTCCCCGAGGGGACTATTGTGTCAGATGCCGTGACATGTGTAATATCCATGCTCTCAACAGATTTATTCACTTTGGGCTCATCTAAGACAATTAAACGGGTAACTAAACCAGTCTCCCCATTATTCACCTTTTCTGCCTGTGACAGAGACATTGTATCAGTTAAGCCACTAATGTTACTAGATGTCCCAGGTTCAGCTTGGGTTGGTTCATGAACATTCTCTGTTTCTTCGTTCACAACTTTCACACTATTTTCTTCTGGAACATCTTGTTTGTTTGTACCGTTACTATCTGGGCAAGCACGTACTAAATGTCCAATTCTTCCACAGCCAAAGCATTTCATCATATCAGTAGATACAAAGACTGTATAATCAAAGTCATCCACTCTAAACTTCAAAGTCAGGTTAAGTTCCTCTCTGTTATCTTTGAGGATCATGTAAGTAAATCTCCGAAAAGATACTACATGCTTTAACAAATCCGATTTACTTCCGAAGGCGATCTTTTTCACCGGAGTGACTATCCTTCCAAAACGTGACAGTTCCTTTGTTAACATTTCGTCTTTAATAAACGGCGGAACGTTAGACAAAGTGACTTTCCTAGCGGGAGTAGAAAGAGGAAGCACTGGGATAAATAAACCACTGATTACAACTCCTTTCGCCACAACTTCATTTGCTTTCTCAACTGAATTTAAAAACAAGACCATAGCGTTATTCATTCTTGATGCCGCTAAAATACATTCATGTCCAACAACATCTCCGACGGCGAGAATGCACTCCTCTACATTCACCGCGGACACCACCTTCACGCCGTGTCTTCGTGTAAGAGAGTTCAAACTAGTGTTTGTGTTTTGGGCTGCCATGCTTCCCAGTACTACACTGGTTGCTGACGCCGGGAAACCCCAAGGGAAAACCTTATTTTTCTTTACTACGCCACAAATACCAAAAAACCAAAAAGAAATAATACAAAAGAAAAAAGATTTAAAGAGAGAAAGCAATAGTTTTTGCCACAGCGGGCATAAAAAACCACTTACACTCACCACACGCTCCTCACAACCGCTCACTCAATCAGACGCATGCGCACACACACACACAGAGAGAGAGAGAGAGAGAGAGAGAGAGAGAGAGAGAGAGAGAGAGAGAGAGAGAGAGAGAGAGAGAGAGAGAGAGACAGACAGACAGACAGACAGAAAGACAGACAGACAGAAAAAGAGAGAGACAGACAAAAAGAGAGAGAGAGACAGAAAAACAGACGGTAGGAGACACAGGCAGAGAGAAAGACACAGAGAGACATATAGACAGAACTTTGTTGATGCCATGCCAGACAGACAGACAGACAGACAGACAGAAAGAAAGAGACAGACAGACAGAAGGACAGAGAGAGAGACAGATGAAGACACAGGCAGAGAGACGGAAATAACTAGACACCATACAAGACAGAACAAACTTTTTTGACACCATGCCAGACAGACAGACTCGGAGACAGACAGACAGACAGATTGAGACACAGGCAGAGAGAAAGACAGAGAGACAGAAAAAACAGAGTAAAAAATTACGCTATTCCAGCTTCTGAGGCTATTTTCATAGCAAGCTCAATTTAAGATCAAGTATATCAGGTTTTTTAAAATCTATTTTAAACTGAATTTGGTTTAACTTTGTTAAAAATGTCTTCAGATATAGATTTCTTTATAGTTGCTATAACTCATTAAACCAAGTTGAAACTGCTTAACCTTAATTGACAAGTATAACATTTCCAAATTTATTTAATTTAAAGCAGCGTATACTTTTCACTGAATAGACAGACAGACAGACATACAGACACTAGAGTTGTAGGCGATGGTCGCCAGGGTGTTGATATGCAGTTCCTAATGTGTTTTAAGAGATTGTCAGCTCGCTGCAGGCTTTCCATGACTAAGCACATTACACATGCCATATATCAAATTTCTACATAGTGGGTGTGTCACCTGTAAAAATACATACGCACTTAAACATCCTATATGCAAATCATGCATGTTTGTATATAATTAAGAGTCAAAGATGCCTGCCTCCATTAAAGCATTAACAAAACACACACGCTCCCACCGGACAGTATAGATTTCTGCTGCAGCAGGAGGAGTTTAGAGCTTTACTCCACGGAGAACCA